>NC_081762.1:7226105-7526105 GCF_963082965.1 Carassius carassius | reverse complement strand
TACCTCATTAAACCATAAGGAGGCAGCAGTGAGCTGACACATTCTGCACCGATGCAGTCTGTAGTGAACGTGCTCTCCATCCAAATGAAGAACTTAACAATTGTGACACGTTCCTCACAATTTCAAGTCAGTCATCTAAAGAGAGGCTGAAGTATTTTCATCGCTCGTGGTTCCAGTGAAGCTCAGAAGCTGATACCAGAAGAGACCTGATTCACGGCGCTGCTGAACAGAAGGCCTTTGTTAGTGGCCACTGTATAAAACTCCTGCACGTCTGAGATAATGTCCCCTCCAAAACACTTAACAGCTTGTTTTTCATGTTCATTGAGTTCAAGTGATGTTTTTGTGATTGCAACTAATAGCTGCACTTAAAACAAGCTTTTGAAAGTCGATCATTTAAAGTTTGATTAGAAATAGCAGATTGGTTGATTAAATGTGGTTATAGAGTGTTGGTCAGGATTATTATTGTTATTATTTAAGTTATTAGCGTTAACTGAATTTTTTTTATATTTTATTTCTGCTAGTTACAAGACCGTTTCCCCAATTAAGTTTAAATTAAAGCTCTAAAATAACTAAAGTCTAAAAAAAATCATAAAAAAACTATAAAGCTAATACAACTGACAAAACTAAACAAACTAAACAAAAAATGAAAGTGAAAATAGAAAATATAACAAATTATAGCAAATATTAACAAAAACTATTATAAATTATCATAAAAACAAAACCATTGGTTATGTATTTGAGTTTTTTTTATTATTTCATTTTTAATGATAAGAAAAGTATTGTTTGTGTAATACTGTTGTGCTTTGTTTCATTTAGATGCTATTTTATTTATTAAACAATGTTTCGTGGCTGTTTTACTCGTTTTTTCTTTGTTAAATAATTAATTGAAAAAAGTGATAAAATAAATAAAACATTCTTATTATTTGAATTTATGCATTTGTGGCTATATTTTGTTTCTGTTTTTCTTTCTGATAGTTTATATAAATTAAATAATAACATAATTAAATTTCTTTTAGTTAACATTATTATTTATATATGGATTTGTGGCTATATTTTGTTCTTTGCTTATTCTTTGTTGATTTCATTTATTTAAAAAAAAAGTAAAAATTAATAAAAATAAAACAGTAATCAAATAAAATAACTGAAGAATAATAATACACTGAAAAAAGTGTTTAATTCATCCAGTTAAAGTGAAATTAGGGTAATGATTCACATGTATTTTTGCCTAAGAGCAAGTTATTTATTTTTCATTAGCTCAAGTTAAAAAATATAGATGTGAATCATTGCCCTGCATTTTTTAATTGGATGAATGAAACACTTTTTTAAATGTAATAACCATGACTTTGAAAAGTACACCCCTGCTAATGGAGAAACTGGCGGTATTTCACAATAGAAGAAAGTGATAGGTCACCTCAAAATGAAATATGTCATCATTTACCCAGCCTGTATGACTTACATTGTTTAGTTTGTGACCATTTTTGTCCGTGATCTACAGCCCTAATTTGTCTGGGACACACAACAATAGCAGAATTTCCAGGAATCTGTCTTCAGTGCTGTGTATGTGAGCATTTGTGTTGATATTCTAGAAGGTATATCCTCTTGCTGTTACATGTGAGCTTATGAAAAGCATCACAGTCATAACCTTGTGCTGTAGACCTCACAGGAGAAGCCCAGAAGCCCACACAGGTATCAGCTTTAGCCGGAGAGAACAGCCTGACCTTTAACAGTCCCGGATACATACAGTGTAAGAGGAACGTATAGAAGCTTGCAGGAAAGCTCACGATTGTCTCAGACATCAGTGTTTCTTTACAGCTTTCACTGAGCTGCTGAGGGTGATTTCAGGCCATGAAGCTGCCTAAAGCATATTATAAATACATCATTCTTAGCAAATATAAATTTTTATCAAGGAATTTTGATAAAAGCATTTGTAATGCAACATATACTTTATTTTCCCTCTAAAAAGTTATTTTTATCTATTGATTTACTTCTGTTTTCATTTTTTATAATATTGATTTTAGTGATTTAAACTAGATAATTTTTTTTAATGCATTTACTATGGTATGTAATTATTTTTACTATGCTAAGTAAAAGTAGACTGTAATTAATATAATAATGTAATTTTAATGTTTTATATATATATAACTCTTTATTAAAGTGGTTGAATTTATGCAGTTTCTTTTCATATTTATGATATTATATTATAGGCTATATACTAATGATTTTAATAATTAAAAAAATACGTTTTTGATAGATGTCGTTATGCATTTGCTTTGTTATTGTTTTGTAGATTAATTAATAGTAAATTATAATTAACAATTTAATTGAAATGTTATTATGTATTATATTATTTTTTATCACGACAATTTTTTTTATTGTATCTAATTTTGCTATATATGTATGTGTGTGTGTGTGTGTGTGTGTGTGTGTGTGAGCAATAAGGTACGCGAGGCCGTGCTGTATTGTGAATAAATCACGGCTGAGGGGCGTTGTTATGGAAGCAAGTGGAGTGCCTGCAACCAAAGATTATTGCTGAAGTGAAACCATTAAAAAAAAAAAAATAAGTATGAAAAAGTAATAAAAGTTTAAGTTTACAGTAAAGATAATGTAGTGTACTAATTGTTTTTAATTGATATAAAATAAATATTTTATAAAATATGTTGCACTCTAAAATTGCTATAAAATCAAAGACGTATGACTAACTGATTTATGTTCCAAATTTGAAGTTGATTTCACAAAAATCGTGGTTGCTGTGAGATTTTGTTCAGGCACTACAGCATAAACAACCAATGGGTGACAGCCAAACCGTATTGGTTTTTTCTTATCCAGTTTTCTGTTACAGTATGACTTCTATTACAAAACAGTCACCAAATATGGAATCTTGACTGTCTGACCTTTCCAACAATGTGTTTTGTCAAGATTACACAAAGATTTGATTTTCTAAAACACAAGTCACACAGTCTATATGTATGCTTTATATCTTGATTTATACCCCTAAAAGGGCGATGTATGCCCTGAGATACAAACATTTAGAGACAGATTACAAAAAAAAATGCTGCCCGTGAGCTAAACAAAGAATGGAGAAACAAAAGTCACTTCATCTAAATATTCACAACAAACACCCTTTCAAGATGAAACCAAGAAATGAGACCTATACTTTCACTGCTTCACCCCACAGCTTCTCAAATGTTTGTATCCTCCAGGATACGTAACCCCTTTTAGGGTTAAATAAATAACAAACAGTTCATTTTGCAGAAATACTTATATATTTCTAACTTATAACTAATAATAATAACTAATACTTATATATTTCTACTATATATTTATATTTTGCAACAAAACCAGTCTTAAGTCGCTGGGGTATATTTGTAACAATAGACCATAAAACATTGTTTGGGTCAAAATTATCGATTTTTTCTTTTATCCCAAAAATCATTAGGATATTAATCAAAGATCATGTTCCATGAAGATATTTTATAAATTTCCTACCTTAAATATATCAAAACATAGTTTTTGATTAGTAATATGCATTGCTAAGAATTCATTTGGACAAATTCAAAGGTGATTTTCTCAGTATTTTGATTTTTTTTGCACCCTCAGATTCCAGATATTCAAATAGTTGTATCTTGGCCAAATATTGCTTTTAATAAACCATATATCAATGGAAAGCTTATTTATTCAAATTTCGAAAAAGTGACACTTAAGACTGGTTTTGTGGTCCAGGGTCTCTCTCTCTCTCTCTCTCTCTCTCTCTCTCTCTCACTCTCACACACTCACACTCACACACACACACACACACACACACACACACACACACACACACACACACACACACACACACACACACACAGTGCATATTCATTGCTTAGAGTTTTATTTAAGGGTACAATTAAAGGAAAGAAATGTTTCAGAATAACATGTTATTGATTGTAATATTTGTAAATTCAATAATGTTAAATACTTTGTGTATAAAAAAAGTTACTGAAAACAAAGAGAGAAACACTTTTGATTGAAACACTGACATTGTGAGGAAAGCGAAGGCTTTTGTGTTTGCTAGTCGCTAAAATCATGGCACATCTGAGCACAATGTCATCAGGCTGCCAGCACCGGTTTTATCAAGTCTGAGATTTATAGATTTAAATTTATCCTGTAATTAATCAGGCAAAAAAAACTGAACCCTATATACATTTTCAGCTTATTATCAGATTTAACTTCTAGTCTGATCTGAAATGAAATCAATCCTATAAAGTGTCCATGTCAGCCTTGCCTCTGGGTAAAGTCTGGAAGAATATTTGGCAAGAACAATCATGTAGCTCACATTAACAGACCTTTAACAGAGGTCATACACATTCACACCAACACACAGTCAAACACACAAACCAATCAGTACATCACAGAAGATACAGTCTAGTTCAAGATTCTCAAACAAAAACAAAAAATGCCACTGAACACTTTTATATCGCTTGTTTTTCTCCTTCTTCTATTACTGCCTTGTCATTGCAGCTTTGCCCTGTTTCTCTCGCCACAGTTCACGTCTCAGGGACGGAGGTTTCTTGATCTCTTTTTTGAGGCAGAGACGGGCTTGCTCCGCTTGCGTGCTGATGCATTATTGGATTTGGTTGCACGCTGGACTGGGACCGGAGCGGGTTTCACAGCCGCTGCCGCCGCCACCTCCTCTGAGTCTGGAGCTTCATCCTCTGCACACACAGAAACAGGAGCGACAGAAACTTTAGACCTTTAATCCACAAGATTACGTTCAGGGGTTGCATGTGTGTGTTTATGATGAGACATTTACCATCAGGCTCTTCCACGCTGGATTTAGCTGCATCTAAAGATTAAAAAAATAAAACATGCATGAGATTTTTAAAGCAAATTCATAATTAATTAATAAAAGTAAGTTATAATAATCTCCTGCAATTATAAAAAAAAAGAATTTGCATTAACATGGATCTTTGGATTATCAAGCTAAAATACAAAATAAATAAATAACAACAGAATCAATCAAACCACAAAAGAGCGACAATATTTAATTGCAATAAAGTACACATTTTTTTGAATAAAAAGAAAAAAAAAGGAGATAGAAAAGAAAAGAAAGCGCTTAATACTTTTTTCCCATTTATTTCAGTAATGAGAATAATATAAGGAAAATAATATAAAAAGAAAATATGCTTAATTTTAATTAATGTCATGCAATCTTACAAATATTCATAAACAAAAGTCAAAACCATGAGCTGACATTCTTGCAACAATTAAAATATTTCAGACTATATTTTTATCCAATATCATGCATAATAAAAATAACTTACCAGCTTTGGGCACATCCTTTACTTGAGGTGCTGAAAAGAAATTAAACATACATTTCTGGAGAATTTTCTATTATTTAGTCTAAAATATTGAGCTATGATATGTCACTTATTATATCGTTCATATTTTCTATGAATAGACCTGATACTCACCACTGTTTCCTGTCTCTGCACTGGTGCTGCTTGCATCTAAATTAGACAGTTTGACAATAAAATAAGCTTCATATTTATTTTTAATTGTTTGAATGCTTAGTCAAAGTTGTGGTGATACTTTTTTTAAGTACATAGTTCTTTCTTATACTTCAGAAGCTCATCTGTAGCCAAAAGGAAGAGAAATCAGAAATGAAATCTCTTAACTATCTATATCTATTTCTTTTAGACACTACTCAGATTAAATGGAGAGCAAATTGAACTGTCAAAGCAAGAAAATCTCCTCTAGGTAGATCAGAATAGAAAAAAAAGGTTTTAAAATGTGTATGTGGGTTAAGACTCCACCAGATGGCAGACTTGTAAAGTCTAACTCAAAAACATCCAGCAGCTTGCTTGTTATATGACTCTTTGGATATTAAAAAAGATCTTGGTGTTTCATTACAGGTTTTTCAGATCAGTGTTTTGGTTTATTTTATTTTTATTTTTTATATAGCACCAGGACACAGATGGACTCCTTAAGAACTATAGAATAAGACGTTTATCATGAAAACAGTTGAATGATCTCTCATGTTCTCGTATCATTCTGTGAGTCAGGCTTCAAAAGCTCTGTTAGGCAATGAGTTGAAACCTTCAGTTTAACCCTAAGGGCGACATGTCAGACGTGTCTCAACACATCACACATTGTTCCTTCCCAAACTAACAATCATTCTCTCTTGTTTATCAGGAACGTAAGCTAGTCTGGTGCACAAATCAAATCCAAAGTTCATAAGAAACAGCTCCTGTCCTACCATGTGAAGCAGTGATCACTCACCATTGGGCAGGTCGGGTGAGAGCAGGTTCATGCTTTCTGTCAATGAAAACACAAAACACTGCAGTGAGAATCTGTCCGGCTGACATATACAGTCTGTGACTCCCAAACAGAGAAAGTGTGTGAAAACTCACCAGTTGGAGCTTCATCTGAGGTTGAATCTGGATCTGTGGATTAATGGAAGGATTCTTAGTGAAAGCTTTATTTGCCTTCGGCGACATGTTTTAATGTTATTGATTTTAGATTTACCTGTAGCGAACATGGCTTGGGACCCTCCGTCAGCTGCAATGTTCAGTTGCAGGTTTTAGTTTTTAAATAATTCATGTCGTAGTCACATTCCACTTACACAGATTTATCACAATAAACTGTAAAACATTTTTGGCTATACTGTACACACTACATTATTACTAATGAGAGTTTAAAGATATTCCAGTTCTCTGAATCAGAATAATTATTCTCTTTTCTGATAACATTCTATCGTAGTTAATATTTATGACTTATTTTTGTTAAATCTCTTATATTACACGGAAAAACAAATATTGACCTGCTTCAAGGTCCGCTTTAACCAGTACCAGTGCTAATGAGCAGAGGATGAGAATGTTCCTGTGACGAAATAAACAAAAATAAACAATCAAATCATTTCCTGACACAACAAATCACAAAAAGGAGCTGTTTTGCATAAATTCTATTTGTAGTGAACGAGTTTGATTTAAAAGAAAAGTGTAAACCTCTGACACAATATCATGATTCTGGATTAAAAACAAACAAACAAACAAAACCATCTTAATAATTTATTAAATAAAAATAATAATATTACAGTCAACTATATTATGTACCAATTACATCAATATTATGTGTTTATATTTAAATATTAAATTACTACAATCAATTGCATGTTAGAAAAATAATAGCATATAATAGCATTATATATATACATTATAATAGCATATATTACCAAATGTAATATTATTTATTAATCATTATTATAAATTAATTTGGTGGAACTTTCGAGAATGTAAGAGTGACAAACACATTTTCTTTTTTTAAAGACTGTATATAAAAACTGATCTGGACGTGTTTGCATTATGAAAGGTGTTGAGATTTACCTGGTCATCATGGCTGGAGGTCAGAGACTGGGTCCGGCGGTGTACAGTACACAATGAAGTATTGCACTAGAACTGGTCCTGTGGCGACAGCGGCCGTCAAGGCTTTTATACCTCCTCAAATGCCACTGAGAATGTGTGAGGGGAGGGTCTCTTATTGTGTGGAAAAAACGACTTCATCTTGGATTACATTAATTGCATGGCTTAATGTAAGGATTCATATGTCTCCTTCCCATGCACATTCCCGCCAAAAGATTCTCCGTAAGGGGAAAATCTTACCTTACAGAGAACCTTTTGTTACGTGCTTCATATTTAAAAGTTCCTCTCCCCAACAAAACAAAAAAAGAAGTCCTGCCAGTGGAGGGTTCAGGTAAAGCACAATGGCAGGGTCGTCATATTTGCCCTGCTTGACCTGCCAATCGGACGAGCGTGGCGTGGTGAAAGACAATCAATGCTGGGGATTCCCTGGGTCACTGAGGCCAGTATTTGGGGAGAAATGCAAACCTAATTGCGCTGTAAATCAATAGCAGGCTGGCAGGGCATAAATAGAATTTTTCCTCTTTAAAAGGTTGGTGTTGGGGAAATGGCGCTTGTTTTTTTGGCCTCTTGTTGTCAAGATGCCAGCGATAAGGTTGCTGCTGATGGAGGTATTAGTGCTCACTGCTGCGGGAAAGACTCTGGGATCAGTGTTCAGGAAATTCCACTTTTTTCCCTCTAGCTTTCCTCAAGATTAATTTTGAGAGAAAGACAGTGTCGGGTGACATCCTGGGCCGAACGCATGACCTGTCGTACACTGAGTTCCAGAACTGTTACCAAAAGGTCGGGAATTTACCCAGAAAGGTTGCAAATCTACCCCAAGGTCAGGTTTAGACTCGGAAAGAGTTGGGATCGGAGACGTATGATGTAACAAAGGGACTCAGTGATGACAAAAACTGCTTTTTTTAATGATTTTTTTTTTGATGCGCTTCCAAAACTATGCTAATTATTGATTGATATCACATAGCAATGATTGAATGTTATTCAGGATTGAATACATTACAGGACTCTTAAAATCGGAATAGATTTTAAAATACTAGGCTTCGTACACAGGGCCGGCCCTGACCAATTTGCTGCCCCAGGCAAGATTTTACCTGGCGCCCCATGCATCACAGCCCATTTCACCCTGTCATTGTGTTCATGATTTAGCATATATATATATATATATATATATACACACACACACACACACACACACACACACACATACATTACAGTGTAACTGTTTCCAACACTCATAATAAATCATCATATTAGAATGATTTCTAAAGGATCATGTGATAGACCGGATGTCACATGTGACACTGAAGAATGGAGTAATGATGCTGAAAATTCAGCTTTGCATCACAGAAATAAATGATAATTTAAAGTATAATAAATTGAAAACAAATTATTTTAAATTGTAATAATATATCACAATATTAATTTTTTTCTGCATTTTTGATCAAATAAATGCAGGCTTGATGAGCAGAAGAAACTTCTTTCAAAAACATTAAAAATAGTAATATTTCCAAACTTTTGGCCTGTATAGTATCCCCCCAAAACTGCACAACTGTAG
The DNA here is from genome assembly GCF_963082965.1 of Carassius carassius. Lineage (NCBI taxonomy): Eukaryota > Metazoa > Chordata > Actinopteri > Cypriniformes > Cyprinidae > Carassius > Carassius carassius. Next base: position 7,517,150 of record NC_081762.1, on the reverse strand, counting down.
AGTAAAACATTAATAAAAAAGTGATAATAAAAAATGTGTCTTAAAACTGACATGATTGTACAAAATCACAGTCTGGGGACTCAGAACTCAGAACAACTGCTAACATTAAGTTTAAGGTAAAAATAACTGCCATGAAATTATAGTATCTTACTCCTATGCAATAAATTGTTCTTTCACTACATCTCTTTACCTCTGTCTTTATCCTCTTCTCTTCTTTTTGGCACTGTATCTATCGCAGACTATGCTCATTTATAATGTGTCATGTAAATTCGGCCTTCCGTCACAATCAGGAAACTTTCACCGTGTCTAGAACTGGCGCGAGCTGCCAGGCCCGTTTCTACGAGCTGTGTGTTAACAAAAGCAGTGCTGTCTACATTGGATGCGGCGTCGGGCACGCTACACAACAAATTACCAACAACTGATCGCGCGCGCTCAGTTTCTGACGCACTTCAAGCACTCGATGGGCGGGGGAAGATTGAAGAGCCGGACTTTTTTTTTTTTTTTTTGCTTTATTTGGTAGTATTTCTAATTAATGGTTTTTAAATAGTAGCCTATTATAAAAAAAAATATGTAAAAAAAAAAAAAACTCGTTGACTCATTCTGGCGCCCCTGTGGATGAGTGGCGCCCTTAGCATTTGCCTATGCCGCCTATGCCGCGGGCCGGCCCTGTTCGTACACTTGCCAACTTTGTAAATTGTTGCTTATAAAAAGTCAAGATATGATGTAACAAAGGGACTCCGTGATGACAAAAACTGCTTTTTTGATCATTTCAAGATAATTTCCTAAACAATTTAAATTACCGAACAAAATCGCATAGCAATGATCACACATCATTATGGCTGGAAGACTTTTAAAAATTGGAACAGATTTTAAGACAGTAGATATCATACAATTATTTTGTAAATGGTTACAGATAAGAAGTTGGGATTCAAGATATAGCTACAATGTAACAATATATAGGCTATATATATATATATATATATATATATATATATATATATATATATATATATATATATATATATATATATATATGTATAAAAACTGCTTTTTTGATCATTTACCAAATTAATAATTTACAAATACCAAATTATTTTGCGAAGCAACAATTGCCTTTAAAATTGGAACTAATCTCAAATTTATTCTTAATTTTTTTTCTATAAATTTTTTATGTCTCACAATTCGTATTTTTGGATTCACAAGAATTGCGAGATGTAAAAAATTTCAGAATTCTGACTTTATATATCAAAATTATCATAATTAAAAGCGATTTTGGTTTTTGTTACTGTGAGAATGTCTGCAATTAACTTTTTACATTTTTACTTCTTTTTTTCCCATTGGCAGAAATGGGCCTCCCCGAATATTGCTGGATGTTTTGAATGAGATTTATTCTGATTGTGACCATTGAAAAGATATTTTTATTGCATATCATGTCATATCTGTTCTGTGTGTCTGCCACTTTAGGGGGCGAAATGTCACAATCGTATGCAAATGAAGGAGCTAGTCGCTTAAAAACGTCTGTGGCCATCATACACTACATGATTTTCTGCTAAATCGACTGTCAAATCAGGGCAAAAATCTGTGCAAAAATAATGCATTCCAGCCTTAAAATGAAGAACATTCGATCTGTTGGCTATTTTTCCCTTTTATCAGACAGAACTACTGCCAATGGAAATGAATGGTCCATCGCTAGACAAGACAGGAAGTCTACCCATCTGGGTTTTACCTTTCCTGGATTTCTATGGGCGCCTGTGGTAAAATGGAACGGGCCGCTATGGAGCAGAACAGGGGTTAGAGTTTTGATAATGGGAGAAAGTGGTCCTGTGTAATAGAGTTACATTTGACATGTCTTCCACTCTGGTATTTAGGAGCAGCACTGCCTACTATCAAAGAAGTCCTCTGTGTGCACGCTAAAAGGATTTTTCTCTTTAAAAGCGTAAATGGATAATTAACCGTTGAGGATCCCTCACTAGGCCACATTATGGCCGCTTAGCTGCCTTTTCAAGAAACACTCGTGAGGGAAGTCTTTGAAAGCTGGTAAGGTCAGATTTACATGTGTATGTGAAAAAGGCCCAAGGGCACACGGGATCCCAGGATTTTCCTTTTAAACATGGTGGCTGAATGGAAATTGCTAGCATCATGAGGTACAGAATGTACTCTCATGTTTGACGGAAAAAAGAAACGCTCTGCGGCACTTTATATTAGGGAGCACAAGCTCGCTCGGGTTACAGGACTATCAAGACCAGCTTGAACTAAGAAACCTCTGTTTGTTGTGGCACTGGTCACGATTTACAGAGAGAAGCCATCAATAAATTAAACATTTCAAATAAAACTGAACTGTCAGATTTTTCTCTATTTTAAAATTATTATTTTCTGTGCCTGCCTAAAAATATTTGTGATAGATTTTTTTAAACAGTATAAACTACGGGATACAAAAATAGATAATAGCAATTTTTTAATCTCACAATCAGGCCATTTTGTCGTGATTCTGAAGAAAAAAAGTCAGAATTGCGAGAAATAAACTCAAAATTGTGAGATGCAAACTCAGAATTGCAAGGGGGAAAAAAGTTAATTGTGTGATGAAAAGTTACAATTATTTTTTTCTTTTGTTTATTTCATGGTGGGGGAAAAATAAGAATTGTGAAACTGTATAAACACAAAATTCTTCATTAATTTCTTGCAATTCTGACTTCTGAAGTTGCAATTACCTCTATCTATCTTTCTGGTCTTTAAGGATATTTTTCAGTTTTTAATCCTTCTTGGGTCATTTAAGCTTAAAAAATACACTTTTTGATTTTTACGTCACTGGAATGGTATGTCGTAATATGTACGACTTGGTAACTTTTGTGGCACCTATGGACACACACAAATTTAACATGATTAAAAAATCATGAACTCTCCTCAAAATACATTTTTCTTTAATAAAAAAAATAATTTTGTTAGAATAGTCACTTGAGGTCTCAGCTGTCAAAAATGACTTTCTTAGGAAATATGAATGGCATTTAACAAAAAAATATATAAAAAAAATAAACATACGGAACAATTTATTGTGTTACTATCTAGAAATCTTATTTTATACAAAAATTATTATATATTTAAATTATGCATAGTTTAGAGATTAATATTAAGTGCCATATAATCTCCTCAAAATACAATATATTAAATAAAAAACTTCTGAAATGATTTGAAATTGTGACCTTGCTAGAATCTCCATTTCCGTCCATCATCAAAACATGAATGCTATATCAAGAATGGTGTATCTGGTTGGTAAGCAGCTTAGTAATGAACAGTCATAATTTCAAACAGTTTCTCTTGCTTTCCATCATCATGAAAAATTACACTCTTTAACCAGCACATACCAGACAGGATTTATTCAGAGGCTGATGGGATTGAATAGCTTTTTAATATAGACAGAGTATCACATGAGACCTGTCTGATGCCCCTTTATGTGGGAAGAATAATCTGTGGACAATACACAGCATTTTAGTTAAGTTTTACTTCTCAGTTATTATGCTATAAAGACTTCCTAATTAATATTTCAGCAACTTTCTAAGTCAATTTGTATAACGGTGTGATTATTGACAACAATAGGCTGAGTCTGACTGAACAAGATGAATGATAAATAAAAATTATTCTGAATAAGCACACTGAATATATCTAAATATATGCATATAGTACAGTTTTTATGCTTCTACTGTATATTTAAAAATATTTTTTTTTCATTCAAATTTAGTCAAATTCTTTTTTTTTTTTTTTTACTTTTTTTTTTTTAGAATCAATTAAGGTTCTTCCATCACTTGCCTGTTGAGTCCAAGTGTCCATTACCTCGGATTATGAATGGTTAAATATGTGCGAATGAGTTAGCTGTCATCAGGTAAATTAGCCGATAACACCAGTTTTCTTGACAGTTATCTATTAAGTTGTCAGACAGGCATTCATAGCCAGCTAATATTCCCTGTGCTCTGGTGTGTCCCACTTCAGGGCTGTAATTCTGTCGTCTTAATTAATGCTGGAGAAGATGATGCCAAAGACACTTTAAAGAGAAAAAAGATCTTTGAATCTTACAGGCCTATTACATTTTAAGTCACATGATGCTCAACCGAATTTATGATTGGCTGAAGCAAATGCCATTCTGATACACTCAGCTGTAATGTCAACATTCCTTAATATGTGTTAACAATCAGAATGCATTATATCTATGACTTTTAACTATATATATATTAAATATGCTTTAAAAAGGATCTATTATATTTTTCGTTTAATCCCACATTCTGCACTTTAAATGCAGATATTATACTTTGTGTAACTTCCCAAAGATATAAATTATTGCACAACATAAATGTACCCTACACAATATAAGAACACATGCATTTAGCTACATAAATGCGAACAGGTTAATTTGCTTTCTTGTCCAAAGTTCATAAAAAACTAAATATTGAATACTAAACAACTTTCAATAATACAAAAATAACTAAAATTTTAGGTGAAAATGTTTGAAACATTTCAAAAGCTTGAACTTCAAGAAGCTTATGAGGACTGATGAGTTTTGAGGGCTTCTGGGTCATGTAATAATCTTTATGCATTTATGTAATTACAGAAAGAAATACCAAGTTATGAACATCATCTATAACTGCAAAACTGAATGGCGTTGCTAAAAATATTCTCACATTTCTTTCTGAACACACTCTCAATGTAGCCTCTATTGTCTGTGCAGAGATTTATTATGTACTATTATTTTATTTAATTAACTTTAACATTATAGCCTACATGCACTTTTGTTCACATGCAAATAGAAACCAACAAGAAAAAAACTAAAAAATAAAAATAAAAAAGTACCAGGGAGGAGTAATAATATAAAAATTAGAATAAGGTAATCAGGTGTAGAAATAAAGAAATATTTACAAGAATAAATTAAAATAAATACTTTGCATGACTAGTGTACAGACTTACTTCAGTTTCAAAACAAAAACATAAAGTTGGGTATGTATTATTATTAGACATGCATTTATGGATGTGAAATTTGGTTAAAATATAAGCAAGTTAATCATAAGCCTGTGCACAGACTGGGAGGACCAGTAGCGTCTTTGAGCGGAAGTCAGCATCAGCGCGAGCGCCATTGATACGCGCCCCCTGCAGGACCGGAAGAGCGTCGCGTCTCCTCGCGCTAACCTCGCCGCGGCCATATTAACACAGAGCTGAGAGGTAATACAAACCGCCCTTTATAAGAATACTTTGTGTGTTTCAGTGTAAACTTTTAACATATATGTGATCTTTAAATCATTGTAATGAAGATGATGGGGTTTTTATAAGAGGTATTATGGCTTCTTGTGTCTTTAGAAATGTGTTTATTGTGTGGACGATGGAACGTTAGCATGGCTGTGGCTAACGTGATGATATGCTAATGAAATAAGAGAGAAACTCGATGATTTGATGGGGTTTGAATAGTTTAACACTTAGATGTTATTGAGAATTTGCTTAAGTGTAGATTTATTTGAAAATAAATTAGCTGAGTGGTCACTAGTGTGTACAATTTAGACAGACTTTTAGTTTAGCTCCTAACTGATGCACTAACGTTACATCCTGAACTGAATGAGGGTTTGAGTTCCATTTCTGATTTTGGTCGTCATTCTTATATTTAATCTCTTATTCCATCATAAATCTTTAGAAACTTTCGCAATGGTTTTAAAATATTTATCACCCTGTTTGGATCATGTGTGGTTTTTGAAAAGGCTGCAAATGATGTTTCAAGCTCATCAGAGGGTATTTTTTATTTATTGAGATCCAGTCAATTTAATTTAAATTGAAAAAGGTTTATAAGTTCTTTTCTTAAAAAACAAATTAACTTTATATGAGGTTCAAGGTTTAACTGTGTGAAAACCTTTATATTTAAATATATTTATCTAGAATCATTCTGCATTGTGGGGAACTGGTTTGTTGGGTTAATCAATGGAGGCTCTGATCTCAATGCATAATTGAAAAGAAATCTAGTGTGCTAACTATCTAGCCAGCGTTTTTAAACATTGTAGACCAATTTAAAACAAGTGGTCAAAAAAATATAGACTACAGGCAAAAAGGTGATTGGCCGAATACGCTAAGTGTTATACTATTGTTTTTTTTTTTAAAGAGTACTCAGACCGTCTTGTTATTAGGAAAATGTACTGATTGTTCCAACAATGATAGGATACTTGGAAATATAAAAACGGCGATATGAGATATTTGCAGTTTCAATAATATTTAATAGTAAAGGTATTTTTCTAATTCTTTTCAGCTCTAAAATGTTTAATAGGACAGATTAATAGGCAAGTAAATTCATTAGTAAAAAGGTGCGAGCACCCTGCATAAGACATCTGTGATGCTCAAAATGTTACCTAGGTAAGTAGCTCACTAGGTATTGACACACATCCTGCTTTATGTCTCGGTTTATCTAATGATGTTTGTTTGGATATAGATTGATCTCCAGGAAGTACCTACATTGTGGCAAGTTGTTGGAAACAGTACTGTTATACACCTATTTAATTAAAGGAAATTTTTACTAAACATGACCAAAATATTTTTGGATTGGGCACAGATGTCTTCATGGTTCACAAATTGTCCTTAAAATGTCTTAAATTCAGATTAATTACATTTATAGTCATAAAATGTCTTAAATTATATAACAAAAGTCTTTATTATTGAAGAAGTCTTATGGTGCGTTCACACCAGACACGAATGAAGCATTAAAGGGTTTGTTCACCCAAATATTTAAATTACGTCATTAATGACACCCTCGTTCCAAACCCATAAGACCTCCATTCATCTTCGGGACACATTTTAAGATATTTTAGATTTAGTCTGATAGCTTTCTGTCCCTCCATTGAAAGTGTGTATACGGTGTACTGTCCATGTCAAGAAAGGTAATAAAAACATCATCAAAGTAGTCCGTGTGACATCAGAGGGTCAGTTAGAATTTTTTGAAGCATCGAAATAAATTTTGGTCCAAAAATAACAAAAACTACGACTTTATTCAGCATTGTCCTCTCTTCTGATTTTTTGTGAGCAGTGTAGTGATATCCGGTTCGCAAACTAATCACTCGATGTAACCGGATCTTCTTGAACCAGTTCACCAAATCGAACTTAATCGTTTGAAAATGTTCGTGTCTCCTATAAGCATTAATCCACAAATGACTTAAGCTGTTAACTTTTTTTAGACACTCCCTCTGAGTTAAAACAAACCAATATCCCGGAGTAATTAATTTACTCAAACAGTACACTGACTGAACTGCTGTGAAGAGAGAACTGAAGGTGAACGCCGAGCCAGATAATGAACGAAAGATTGACTCGTTCTCGAGTCATTAATATTTGGGTGAACTAACCCTTTAAGCCCAAGTGATTTATTACCTGTTAAGTCAATGCAAAGATGCGAATAGACATCCTGCGGCACGATTTGCGCGAATCACGCGTTATGCACGTCAAAACGCCCGTCATTAGTGCTTCCTCATTCATGGCCCAGGATGTCTATTCACGTCTTTGCATTGACTTGCTTGACCATGTACATCACTCGAATCACCAGAGTTGAAAAATCTAAACTTTGGTGAAAATTTGCACCACGTTAACCAATCAGGAGCTTGCTCTAGTAGTGATGTGATTACAACGTAGCGAAGCGGAGGCAAAACCCGAAATAACAATGAAGGAATTATATTTTTATGTTTAACCACAAAAGAGACATCAGAGACAGCGGCAAATGTCAGAAGGACTAGCTGGGACGAGACTGCTCTTGTCGGAAACATGAGCACTGAGTTCTCACTGATCGTATGGAGCTGATCTCCGAAATAGGCGCTATCTTTATAAATATTTATAAATTTTAAATTATCAGAATAAATGGTAGTTGAAATCACAATGCTTCGTGAACTCAACTGGCAGAAGCCCGTCCCATGACGCAAATTCGCGTCTGTTATGAAGTGAGTTTCATGTGCGAATTAAGCGAATTTCACGTGCGAATTAAGCGAGTAAACTGAAAATGTTCAAGCGTCCAACAATGTTATGTATGTTTTAGTGTGAACGCCCGTTAAATTTGCGCAATTCGGATATGCCCTAACTTGATTATTAAACTTTATCTGGAAATGGTTTAAAGTAGGGCTGCTCAATAAATTACGTGCGTTTCTCATGCGCATCATGACAGTAAAGCCGGTTCTGTGATTAGTAGTAAATCTCCAACACGTGCGTTCAGACGGAGCAGTATTTACTACACAGAGCTAAGGCTGGGTACCGAACTTCGATGCATTTATGGTATCGAACGAAAAACTTCGATACTATGAGTATCGAAAAATTATTTATCTTTCGGTGCCAAATTTCGGTTCCAAAAGCCAAGCGGATGTTTTTTTTTTTTTTCAAGCGGCTGTGTCTGTGTGAGCTTGTAGCATACGTGCATGTAAGGACCTAAATTCGCTTCAAGCGAGTGAACAACGCGAATCAAGTTAGGAATTTTACATCACTATTCATGATAGCCCTTCAAACTGGAAATAGACCCGGGACGTGGGGTTAACGATTTTGCGAGCCCTGCACCTCAGATCTATCCAGTTTGTGAAACACTGGTTTCCACACTGGTTTCGTTAAACAAAATAAATGATTATCTTAAAAGATTGACTCAAAAGAATCACCTGTTCACTAATCGGATCATGAACTTGTATTACCGAGCCAAAGATGATCTATTATTGAACATCTCGAATGATTAAAGACTTCAAGTTCATCTGTAAAGCACATATCGTTTGACTTTATAAACTTCTATTTCATGCATGATTCGTATGGATCTGTTAACTGAATGCAAAGTGTGAGTTCTAGCAGAATGTTTGTGTCTTGATGAGCGTGTATCGCTAGGAGTTGCTAAATGAACATCATCTGTTCTTTTTTTTTTCTTTTTTTTTTCAACGGAGAATCAGTTGCCCTATTGGTTAAAATCCCCAAACTGTATACTTAAATATTAAATTAATAAAAGACATTAAAACAGGGGCATTTGCGTTATGATGTGGTGGGCTGCTGTGGTCAAGAAAGTCCAGGGCCACTTTTTGGTCCCAGTCCGCCCCTGAATTTCACTACAGATGGAAAATGGCTGCATGTTTCCTAATGAATGTTTATGATTGTTTATGATTATATTTTTGACTGCATCATCACTTGGTGTGTTCATTACACATGTTGCTTTAAGTTTGCCAGTGGCCTGGTTTGGCTGCACACAACAGGTTTTGTTAATACAAACAACCAAACATCTTTGCAAATCAAATACTGACGTCAGTGTCGATTCTTAAAGTTATTTGTTTTGCTTTGCCTTGCAGGTGTTTGGAGCGTCACCCTCGTGTAAAATCATTGCAAGATTCCCCAAGGCTGCCCACAAGTACAATTTTAGGTGAGTCAGGGTTAAATCACCATTGTGTTCTTTGAAACCTCATTTGACACATTGATGAGTTAAAATGCGTCTACATATTTGGTCCTCGTCCATCTGTAGATTAGATCCATGTCATTTTTGGTCTGAGATAGTAGTAATGGCTGCTACTGAATGCAGGCTTTGTGAATCATGTGATATCAGGTTCAGCGCTCTTCTGAGGTGGCCGTCGGAGGAGGCAGGAATCTTTGGAATGGTGATCAAACCAAAATCCCATCTGGCAAAACAAAATTATCCATTGTTTCTGATGGTAGTTTCCCATACATGCCATCTAGCATTAATTTTTTTTTTTGTTCCAGCCTCCCTGCTTGATTTCTTTAGCATTCATAAATAGGGATGTGCCAAATACGTTTAAAAATCAAGAATTGGTGAGTTTCCTGAATGATTAGTTTATTAATTGGTTTCGGGGGAAACCATGGATAATTAGGCTGATTTCATGATTTTTTTTTAACCTGATCTGATGCATTTACTTTTTTTAACCTGATCTGATGCATTACGCCATCCGACGAGCTGGATGGCGCCTTGAATGGCAGACACCGCAGTCGGTGTGTTGTGTGAATGGGTGAATGTGAGGCAAATTGTAAAGCGCTTTGGATGGCCATGTGGTCTGTTGAAAGCGCTATATAAATGCAGTCCATTTACCATTTACCATATTTTACTTAAGGCAGATTTACATATGACATGCTAAAAATCATCTGAATGGACGTTTTATTTTTAAGTTTGGCTGTTTTTAACTTAATATGCCTTCTTAAAAACAACACTTGTTGGCACTTTTAAAAAAACAGTAAGAAACGATGCAGTGGGCAGAGATGTCCTTCTGAATATGTAGTTGTGAAGTTTTTAAGGGGATGAATAAAAATAAAGTTTTCTGAGAGGGAACTGAATGGTTTTTAAGCGGATTCTGCTATAAGTTGTCTCTAATATGACTTCACAATGGGGTTGGGGTGACCAAGTGATGATTTGGTTTTCTTTTAAGCCAGTTAAGCCAAATTACAGGAGAACAGACATCTGAAATCTAATCATGTTATGGTCCTCTGCAGTCCAGTCTCCATTACAGCACTGATCCCCATTACTGTATCAAAATGGTTGTTCATTAAACCAGGAGGTTCCTGTTTTCAATAGAGCTTTTCATACCACAGGAACCTTTTCATAGTACCAGAACTAATTGTGGAACTACCCACTTTTGGGCGTTTTCGCACCACAGGAACTAGGTGTGATATTTAGTACCGGACTGCCTTTTTCGAGAACCAAATTTGCTCCTACTCCGGAGCAGGGTCTAACCAGCACAACTGGTACTAACTGTGGTGTAAGTAGACTCTGATTGGCCAGACGTGTTCAAAATCGCTCCCTCACCCAGCATGATTTAAAACACAGTGTAACATTCTGTAAACATTGTCAACTTATTTTGCAAGAGTGATGGACAGCGATAAATATACGGATGCTGAAGTGCAGGCACTTCTTGCAAATGTATCACTGCCAGTTGTCATTAGAGATTCCTTCATTCCTTTCTTTCAATCGCTTTATGTATGCGTCGACTAGTCTTGTCAAAAGACCCGGTACCCCGGTACCAAGTCGGTACTAAAACATTTTAAATGTGACGGTACCAGGTTTCTTTAAGTACCGGTAGTACAGAGGTCCCGTTCAAACCCGGTTCAGCGCTATGATTTCCGCGAAGAGGAAAACGAGGACGGAATCTCAAAATCCAGTCATGAAAATGAAACTTACATTTTAATATGGACAGTCATGGAATTTGTCAAACTTAGCATAAATTAATCAAATCAAATCTCCATATGGACCAGTATCTGTAAATGTTAAGCCGCAAAAGTTGTTTGAAATATGAATCCGTGTTCTGCGCGTCTCTGTGTGAATTAATGAATGGCAGAGACGTGCGGGTTTGTTTACTACATAGACTGAAGCGCATGATGCTTGCATTAATTTCAGCATCTGAGCTTCAGAGTTCTCTCTCCATCAAGCGATCTGAACTTTTCAGTTCATCTCAATGGACGCACAGCGCACATGTATTTGATGCTCTGTAAACTCTTTGTGAAGGCGCACGAATCACTGTCGCTTTACTGATAGCGCTGTTTCTCACACATGCAAAGAGAGAGAGTGAGAGCCTTACCACGCTGAATCGACACGCTATGTTAACTATTCTTTGTTGTCTTCTCCTGTCAAAATAATTGAGTTCATTTAGAATTATTCGAATTCATTTTCGAACAAGCAGAAGACATATTGGTTTCTCCGGTAGTGGGCGGAGCTAATGCGCAATGGCAATTTCATTGGCTGGCGTCCATCTATTATAACGCATTCTCATCCCAAGGCATCATATACTGACACTCTTGACATTTCGTCAACATCCTACGCATATGGCACCCTCTAGCGTCAATATGAGACACAGATTATGGGTTAGGGTTAGACCGCTAGGAGGCGCCTTCTGGCCCATTTTTATCTGCTTCTAATATTGACGCTAGAGGGTGCCATGTGCGTAGGATGTTGACGAAATGTCAAGAGTGTCAGTATATGACGCCTTGGGATGAGAACGGGCTGTCTATTACGTCCCTGTTTTGATTTCAGCAAATCAGTTTGACCGAACGCAGACAACGTAATTAATATTCATGAACCCAGCAGCTCATCAATTCATAGTGCATTGTATATACATTAGTATGATAGTAGAATTAGTAGTACTATTATCTTTTAATAATTAATATGATCTATTACTATTTTTTTTTACAGAAACCCTCAATGAACAAAAATATCTTTAGCATCACCACCAGTCTTAAGTTCAGTTAAAATGACAAATATGCATTCATTAGGCCTAAAAGTTAATTTTTACATAAAGGCATTGTGCTAGAAATATTACTATTATTTATTAAAATGTATGTGATACTGCTACTACTGTTGAAAAACTTCAATATTTCTTCCATGTTTTAATTTTAATAGCAAATCCCATTTATTTACCAAAAATAAAATGTTTAAATTTCATAAAAGACAAATTAAATTTGGGTGAAACTTGTTTACTGTTTTTCATAATTATATAACTTGTAGAAAAACTTTAAACACAATTGTAAATAAGTATAAAGAATGGCACTGGTTTTATTTTTAGTGCTAAAAAGTAAACATTTTTTAATTAGCATATTTTTGTGTTTTGCTTTGGTAGCGAAATTGGTACCGAGAACCGTGGATTTTCACTGGTATCGGTACTAAATACTGAAATTTTGGTACCGTGACAACACTAGGGTCGACATTCCATGTCCATTATTGTGAAAACCGCGAGACACAGCTCCGATCACAGCGTTTTCCATCCTCTTGTTAACGGTATTCTTCTTTGTTAATGTTATTGAATGCCCCGCACAAATGACGTCGCTGTCGACCGTCTTGCATCACGTCCTAGTACCAACGTTCAGTGTGAATGCAAACCCTTTAAATAGTACTTGGAAATAGTTCTGGAACTAAAGTGGTGCGAAAGGCCCTTATGTGATGAGACTCATTCAGAGCTGCCGTAAAATAGATTGATTTTCTATTTATTATACCTTGTATAATTTATTCAGAGATTACCATGAAAATAGCCTTGATGCTGGCATGGCGCCAAAAGGTAAATAAATCATTACTGAAGATTTGTTCAGCATAAGCAATAGCTATAAAATATTATTTTGGAGTTCCCGTTTGCCCCAGTAGCAAAATATAACACTTAAAATTATAAGTTTGATAAAAATGTCCTCACCCTCAGGCCATCTAATATGTAGAGGGGTTTGTTTTTTTCTTGTTTATTTGTTGTTCCATATTTGGAGAAATGTAGCATTACATCATTTGCTCATCAATAGATCTTCTGCAGTGAATTGGTGCTGTCAGAATGAGAGTCCAAGCAGCAGGTAACTGGACTCCAGTCCATCAATTAACATCTTTTGTTATCATTGTTGTTGACTTGAAACCATTGCTTTTAGCCAAAATAAGAGTCCTCAATACGTAACTTCTACCTCAAATCACATGGCAGATTTAGGAGAACTGTGCTTTTACTAAAAAGTGGTTTTCCACTGGTGGATGATAAAATAGCAATGAAATACGCACATGAGTTGCAACCACCCACTATCCTGAAACATCCAGTAACCACCTGGAGCTCTTTCATGGTTAAGTTCAGCATTCTCTTTTGTTATATGTAGAGTATACAACTCTAATTGATCTAATTTAAATGTATAAAAAGCCTCAAAGAAATCAGTATTGTGTCCTAAAACCATCTTGTGTGTTTTCAACCCTGAAAGAATGTGCTGACACCTTTTGGACTGCAGTGGTCTAGTCTTCCTCGGTCTACTTGCATCTAGATTAAAACTTTCCTCTATCTGGGCAGAGATTCAGAACTTTAATCCAGTTTATCAGACAGTCAGGGGGCTGTGTCGTGGCCGGGGGCCTGTAAAACCAAACATCCCGGTTGTAGATTCATCTTCCCTTTGATTCTGTACCAAGTCCATGTGCAAAAGAGGCCACAGATTTCAGGCCCCAAGCCTTTTATTTCAGACGATCTTATGAATGCAGATTGGGATGATAGTGCTGTCCCTCTATTGATTGTTTTTGTGTGTGTTCACAGCTCTGACAAGAGCAGCTACACGTCCAGATCATGTCCAGTCCTGTCACGAGTCGATCCCGCGTTTATCCAGACGTCAACACACAGAGACCACGGGAATACTGGGACTATGAATCTCACGTCGTAGAGTGGGGGTGAGTGATGAGATAAAAAAAAATAAAAAATTCTCCGTAAGAATAAATGTAGTATTACCAGGTTTTTTGAAATGATGCAAGATCTGGATATATGCAGTTTGGGCTAAATTACAAGACATCTGGATAGTTGAAGATCACCAAATAATAAGGAAATTACAGGGTTACCATAATCATAAGAAAATTTTTAAATATCTTTGTATTTTAAAAATGTATTTTCCAGGCCGGGAAAACTCTGAATATACACTATAAGTTTTGGGTTTTATTAACACTTAATCTGCAAGCATGCGTAAAATTGCTCAAAAGTGACAGTAAAAGCATAAAAAAGCTTTATATTTATCAAAGAATTCCTCACAAATTTGATGCAGCACAATATAAAAAAAAAAATCTATTTTGTGTGTCAAACAAGTGCATTGCTGTGGAAAATAATTTCCCTTTGGTGACAAAGTTAATCAACCAACCAACAGTTTTCAGCATTTATAATATGAAATAATTGATGATAATAAATGTTTCTTGAGCTGTAGATCAGCATATCAGAAGGATTTTCTAAAGGATTTCTAAAGGATCATGTGACACTGAAGACTGGAGTGATGTTGAAAATACAATTTTGCACCACAGGAATACATTTAAAATTGAAATATATTCAATCACTTGTTTCAAACTGTAATAATATTTCACAGTACATTACTGTTTTTACTATATTTTCAACCAAATAAATGCAGTCTTCACAAGCATAAGAGACTACTTTCAAAAACATGAAAAAATCTTGTTGACCCCAACCTGTTAAGTGCTTTTTTTTTTTTTTTCTAAGCAGTCTCATCTTTTATTTCATTCTTGCTCACAAGCCATAATGATGTCTGATTTGTAAGTGAATCATTCTGTTTAGTTGGCTTTGTTGAATAATTTAGTTTAACAGCTTCAGAAATTTCTCTGAATGATTGATTAGTGAATTAAAAAGGGATATTATTGTGCCAGTGCAGTATTTATATATTGCAATACCTTACATTATTTTTATTTATTAATTTACAGATTCTTATCATTTTCAGTAATACAGAAAAAGGTAATTTAAATAATATAATTCCGAGACCAATGTTTTCATGAAATTGCTTCTATGAGTTATTGAAACTAAAACCCAGAATTGGCTGTTTTTAATCTTAATTCAATACAACTGAATTTAAGACATTACAGGGGTCTCGAGGGCGTTATTGTTGAGTGAAACCAACATGTTAGGTATCATTCAGTTCAGAGTCCCAGGATTGTTTGCAGGCATCACACAGTGTAGTGTGAAATATTTCTCTGCAGGTTTACAGGGCTGATGTCTTTATTTGTCTGGACTGCCATTTCATTTGCACTTGTATTAACAGCTGTCGGTCTTGTCAACAGGAATCAAGATGACTACCAGTTGGTACGGAAACTTGGCCGAGGAAAGTACAGTGAAGTGTTTGAAGCCATCAACATCACAAACAACGAGAAAGTAGTCGTCAAAATACTCAAGGTGACGAGCGTTGTTGTTGTTCCAGACTGCTTTAACAGCATTCTGACCAGTCCTCGGTCAAGTCAGGTTAAGTTCAGTGGGACGGTAAAGACCCTAGGACTTCACGTCCTCTCCAGCTTCTCATTTTCTGAGTAGTTGAGGAAAACGTCTGCTGAGATGAGCCTGTTTACGTATGGTTGGCAGCGGATGGTATCGAAACCAGAAGCTGCTGGCCGGTGTTCAGATTAATGGGCGCCTGGTGAATTCTTTCCTTGCCCCCTCCTCCTCTTAACCAGAGAGAGCTTTAGATTCTAGCGATAACACACGACAAACTGAGAGCTTCAAGCTAAGTGATAAATAGTTTTGAAGATTAGCACCGTTGTCCTGTAATGTAGCCATTCGTGTGCAATGAACTTCCCCTGCCTGGAGACATGAAGGATGAAGCCGCTCAGATTGAATCTAGACGTGGTCAGATTAGATGTCTTTGCGTCAAATTCATCTGTACTGCAAGACTAAGGCCCCGTTTACACTAGTGCATTGTTGTTTTAAAACGTATAAATTTTTTGTAAGTTTACACTACTCCAGTGTTTTCCACGTTTTGAAAACAGAGACTTGAAAATGCTGCTGACACCATTTTAGTTTGAAAAGTGCTGGCTTGCGTTTCAGTGTAAACGGACCAAAATGGAGACTTTCGAAAACAATGGCGTGGTTGCTAGGGCTGTGACGGTGGCTGATTTTTACCACCGCGGTAGTCATGGACCAACAACCGCCCGTGGCACGTGTTGAAAATGTATATATATATATGTATATGTGTGTGTGTGTGTTAATGTATAAATATATTAGTGTCAAAATTTGCTAGTTAACGAAGGTGATCATTTTTTTTCAGTTTAACGTATTCAAAATATTTAACGTAGGGGCGGGGATGGCCACCCACTCACAACTGCTGCTTCTGTCACTTTTTCTCATGACAAGAAGTGAATTTATTTAGTTGCAGAATAACTGAACAGGAGACGTTTCAGACGCGCTCCACTTCACTTTGTGCGCGCTTCCTTTGTGCGTACGTATCCTTTCATATCAAACTGCGAAATAAACTGTGCAAGCAGTGTCGTGGTCATGTAATTCATGGAATTACCAAAAAAGGTGATTAAAGCTGACTTAAACTGCATGCATGTAATATATTTTATATACATTATATACAGGATATATTTATATGTATCCACATGTCTATAAAATCAGCCCAGCACTGTCTCACTGATCTAACACATCCTATTTAACTCGTCAGTTCGTGTTTATTTGAGCACTTCTGTCAGTGAACACCGCCTGCAAAACACTATAATATATATCAAAGAAATAATGCAGTTAAACAAGAAAGTAGCCTAAATAAGAAAGTTAAATACAACCTGTCTAACGGACGCGAGCGACGCAGCACGACAAAATACTCATTATAATCAGTGATGCTACACTGGATGCAGCACGACATGATAAATCCCCGTCCGGTCTGTGAGGTACTGACACAGAGTTCATATGTCCTGTATAGACACTAGACAGACTAAACCTGTCGCAACGCGGTTGTTGCGTCCGGAGTCATCTTTTCCGCCACCAAGCAAGCTCAGTAACTCCTCATCTGCACGTGCTCTCTTTGAAATAGGAATCGTTGCCATATTTCTTGTTACCATCTTTTATTTATCGCTGTCTCGTTTGTATTTGGCATGTTTGGAGAGAGCCTCACCAAACTTGACCAGCCAGCGTTTGCGATCACGAGAACTTGTGCAAACGCTGATGGGTGACATGAATGCAGATGACTCCAGATCGGTGATGTATTTGCTTTCCCAACAAGATCCATTGCCCAACACTAAATTAATTTGCTGAATGCAAACTGTATTTTCCTGCGCTCAAATCTGCCGATCTAAAGGAAACACTGTGTTTGAGGTAATTTGTAAATTACCATAGACACGTGATCTTTGCGTATCCTTGATGACTGTGTAACCGTATCATGAACTGTAATCATGCTCTATTTTTGAACCTGCCAGTGACTAGTAACCAACTTTGTTTGTGTACACTTTTACGTGCATACCCAGTGTGCATGAATGGTCATGTGTTTTTGGAGTGTACGGAGATCATTTTGGAACGCAGCAAAAACGCCAGTGTAAACGTAGATCATTTTAATTCTAAAACGCCTTTTTAAAATGTAAACGCACTAGTGAAAACTGGGCCTAAGTAAAATCTAATTTTTAATTTTACATTTTTACATTCTTAATATCTCTGAATGGAGCGATAATATAGTTGTGCCTGTGGGGGCATAAGTTCGAGTTTGGATTGATATTCTTGAAGCTGTCCCTTTTGAAAAGTTATCGGAGTAAAATAAATGTTTTGGTCTGATGTAGGCAGTGGGTGGTTGTAAAAATAAAATAAAATAATAATCCTAGAACCCACTTTTTATGACCGCTCAAATTGTTTGTGCAAGTAAAAAAAAATTATATTTATCCTTAAATTTGATAGATTTTCTACATATATAATTAATATATTTTAAAATTAGGTTAAATTCTATAGAATATAGAAAATATTTATTAATTAATTTATTTTCTATCCAGAAATCATAAATGCGTGGAAATTACTGTACACTATTCCCCACTGATTATTCAGTTCAATTCTGAAATGTCAAGTTATGAAGTTGTTTTATTTAGTTTTTAATGGTTTTTTTGTTGCCTTTTTGTCTTTATTTACATATGTAGCCAGTAAAGAAGAAGAAAATCAAGCGGGAAATTAAAATTTTGGAGAATTTGAGAGGCGGCCCCAACATCATCTCACTTCTAGACATTGTCAAGGATCCTGTGGTCAGTTGGCTTTCTTCAAGATGATGTTGTAAAAATGTAGTTGAGAATGCAGCATGTGAAATCAAACTTGTGCAGCTACATGCATGTACCTACATAGTGTTTCAAATGTGTGTCTAACTGAAGTCTCTTGCGTTTCTCCCTGAAGTCTCGAACCCCAGCTCTGGTTTTTGAACATGTGAACAACACAGACTTCAAGGTAAATCACTTGTCATATCTGCTTAATTAATTTGCCACCTCAATTAAAAGTAACAAAAAAATCAGGTTCAGGCAAACTCAAGCATCCTTTTGTTCTGTTATGCAGCAATTGTATCAAACGCTATCAGACTACGACATTCGGTTCTACATGTTTGAGATCCTAAAGGTAAGTTCTTTCTGATATCACCTTAAAGTCTGTACCTAAATTAGTTTTTTTGTTTAAACCAAAAACTCTCCCCTCATCAGCCAACAAACAGGGGATCTCATCTTTATGTATTGGCACACCATCGGGCCACTTTCTATGTTTTTGTCTGGTACTAATAGATTGCTCAGATGTTACACACTTCACCTATAAGTGCTACTCAACAGGTTCTTAATGCTGTGGTTATAGCACATTGTTCATGTACACTAGCTGTTAGTCAGCTGTGTGGGAGTAAATAAAAAAACAGATTTTTGTTTGTTAGAAAATAAACATTGTTTTGAGTATTAATAAATGTACTGAAAATTCTGATAGACTACTTTCTTTTTGGGTAATTTTTCAAGATTGTATTCAAAGACTATTAATATTCCATTAATATTTCATCAGCTACTTTTAGTTTTTATGTAAATAAATGATTTAGTTGTGAGTGTCTCTTTTTCTTTCTCAGGCTTTGGATTACTGCCACAGTATGGGAATTATGCACAGAGATGTGAAGCCACACAATGTAATGATCGACCATGAACACAGAAAGGTACTGCCCATTTATTACTCACGTCAGCAGTTGTGTTACGCCATTTCATTCTGCAAGTTTGATTGACTGAATTATGATGAGCTCGCATACATGCACCATTCAAAAATTAGAGTTAGCTGTAGTGAAAGAGAAGCATTGTTTGCTGCTGTGACGTCAAACACATTTAACCAAGATTGAATTTAATATCTACAAATTGCACGTTCTCTGTGTCAACACTGACGCTGATGTGAGATGTTGAGTGAATCACACAAATTATGTATCCCAATTGACTGAAAGTACATTTGATTCTTATCTGTTTGTGTGTGTTTTGTCATTTAGCTGCGTCTGATAGACTGGGGCTTGGCTGAGTTTTATCACCCTAGTCAGGAGTACAATGTCAGAGTGGCGTCTCGATATTTCAAAGGACCTGAACTGCTGGTGGACTATCAGGTGAGAATGACACGAGAAATGAGATGTAGGGACATAAACAAGACTAATGTACAAGCATCTGATAAATAAAAATGCACATCTTTCATAGCTCATGTTGCTTTTGTCCCACAGATGTATGACTACAGTTTAGACATGTGGAGCTTAGGCTGCATGTTGGCGAGTATGATCTTCAGGAAAGAGCCTTTTTTCCATGGACACGACAATTATGATCAGGTGAGACCTGCTGCTTTAGGTCTTTTCAAATATTCATTGTTGCCATGATTTTAATAAAATACATGAATAATACCCCTTTGTGATTTTAGTAAATAAAAATGCATCAATATTGTCTCATGATTTTAACAAAAGTAAACCAGGGTGATGGTAATTTCTGGTTTGGCCATCAAAAGTAATCATGACTGCAGTATTGTGTTTGTGCTGTCGAGGGGTGACCGCTGCCCTCTGCTGTTTTTAACCAGTTCTGTCTCTTTTTTTTTCAGCTTGTACGGATCGCCAAAGTTCTGGGAACAGAGGACCTCTACGACTACATCGACAAATACAACATTGAGCTCGACCCACGGTTCAATGACATTTTGGGAAGGTACGTTGAGAGATGGGATAGTTTTCTATGCATGTAGTACCTTTTAACTGCAATTTTATTTGTATGTTTTTCATCCGTCCTCTTTCTCCAGACATTCCCGGAAAAGGTGGGAACGGTTTGTCCACAGTGAGAACCAGCACCTGGTCAGTACTGAAGCTCTGGACTTCCTGGACAAACTGTTGCGCTACGACCACCAAGCTCGTCTCACCGCTCGCGAGGCCATGGAGCATCCTTATTTCTGTGAGTGTCTGCTCTGTCTCAAAACATCACTGTGGTTAAAAGCAGAATGTATAGTGTTTGTGCTTTTTTCTAAAACGTATATCATATTGTGCTGAAATGACTGTAAAGGTATTTAGCAGCGATGAAAAGGTGTGTAGGGCCTTATGAAATGTGTCTTTTTTTTCTCAATTTTTTTCCTGTTGTCTTTAATTGAAATCCTGAAACTTTACAGTTTAACATTACAGATGATTCTAGGGCCTTTATTTTCCCCTGATTTAATGTTTTAATTAAATTTGATAATAAAAAAACAAAGTCTTATCAATTGAGATCATAAAACATTAAATATTATTCAAAAATAATAATGTAAAATTATTAAATAAAAATGTAGTAATTGATTACCATTTTTATAGGGCCCTGTAAATGTTATGTATTTTTTATTTTTTTTTCCCAGAAATTAATTTTGCCTGTTTATATTTTTCTGAAATCATGATTTAATTAAAGCTATTTTTAATCTTTTAAAATGTAATCAAATTAAAATTTGTCATTTCCTGTATTTTGCAAACAGTGCAATACAACAGAGGGTTACTGTTAAAAAAATGAATTTTCCTCAATGTTTTAACAATTTGATTATATTATTACTACAATGAGAAGTACATTCTATTCTGCTATTATAAATAGTAATATATTTTTGTCAAGTATAAAACGGATTACATTTTCTTGGGTTATCATTAAGACATATCTGATGTATATATGCCAAATAAAGTTGTGAAATTCTCTTAAGATTCAAACATTGTCAAATTCCGTGACGATCCTTGTTCATTGCTATAAATTATATTTGTATTACTCAATTCTGTAATTCCATCCGCATTTTCTGTGTTGCAGAAATCTTTTAATCTTTTAGCAAGAACTTTGAAATAGTTTGCACTGTCCTGAACATTGATTTCGTTGCTGTGTTTATGTCTGGTGTCAGATCCCATCGTGAAGGAGCAGGCAAGGATGGGCTCCACTTCAGGACTGTCCACTGGCTCCACTCCAGTCAGCACGTCCAGTATGATCACAGGTCAGCGTGTGCTTTCTGAGTGAACTTACATTAGGAGATTTCACAAATGCTGACAAACCATTGTGTCTGTTTGCCTGTAGGAGGCGTCACATCCATGTCCTCGTCCCAGCCGATGGCCAGCATCGCAGGTTCTCCTGTCATCTCCTCTCCCGGTGCTCTTGCCACACAGGTTCCTGCAGCCACTGGTGCCCAGCCCTGAACAGACTCCCTCATGCTCTGGGCCACATTTTTATGTTGAGTGTAAACAAACGATAGAAAAACTTTTTTTCCCTTTTTTTCCCTTTCTTTTTTCCACACAGTAATTATATATTGAAGCTTGGACACACAGCAGACAGTGATGTTGTGTCAGTGTCCGGCTGTCTTTCCTGATGATGGTGTCTATATAAAAGCCACTACAGTGTAGAAATTCAGAAAAATGGATAATAAAATTTATTTTATATGTCCCTACATTGGCTTCCGTTTGTTACTTGAACAGTTGCTGTTACACTGCAGGTTTGGGGAAATAATATCATAAGGTGCAAGAAACATATTTACATCTATGCTTTCAGCATATGCTCTTAACCAAACTAATTTTATTGTAAATTAAAAAAGTTTACCAATAATACAGATGCCATATTTTTTTCTCAAACATGCAGACAACTTGGAAACCCTGGGCCCAAAGAAAGTTCCTTATTTGTGATTACGACTTTGTGGTGGCATTCAACTCGAAAAAAGTGTTAAAAGCAGAAACTCCTTTACATTTAATGCAAAGCTTACAGATGTATCATTAAAAAATAGTAATGAGCAATTGGCCAAAATCTATTCGGGAGCGGTGAGCTAAACTGCTGCAGGAGCTTCACACACAAATCTTTTCTCTAGAAAACAGTAAGCATCCGACCAGAAATCGGTGTCTCTGATAGAATGTCCCAGACCAGCGCAGTCCTCACCGTCCGGATGTTCTTTAGTCCAGTTATCAGGGTCTCTGATTCCATTCTCTCGTTTAATCCAGAATCTGCAGTGGAGAAAAACACAAAACACATCTGCCTCCAGTATTGTTCTTTCAATGCAAAGGTTGTATTTTAAACATGAATGTAGATCTTACTCTACTGAATCATTAACTGGCTGGTTGTTCACCCAAACCCAGTGACCCTCAGTGTCCAAATCATTGAGACCAATCCAGTGGGTTACTTTAACGTTAGAAGTAACAAAATCCTGAAGGGTAACAAATAGAACAGTGACATGCATCTAGTGAGATCTGATGCAATGCACAAAAGGCTCAGAACAGAGAAATGTATAGTATTTAAAGTCATCATGAAATCACAGCTGAGCACATTCCAGGTCATATTGTAAATTATTCATATTCTACTGACATCAAACATCAAATTTCTGTACCATCAGTAAATAGTGCCTAATTATTCCTTAAGAAGGCACAAAGTTGCTCTCTAGAAACAAGAAAACAAGACACTTTCTCAATCAATCTGCAGAGTCCTTTCAAGAAGCAGCTAAACCACAAACAAATGAACCTCCAATAATGACTCCTATGACCCCTGACTTCTTTATCTTGACTTATTCCACTCAAAAATGTCACGTTACAGAAGTAAAATGGGTTCTGTTTCAAGTTGACTTTACTAGTCTCAGTCTGTTTAGTGTATTTTTGTTTTACAGCTTAACCTTAAAATTTTTAATCAGTGGATCTAAAAATGTCTTAATGTAGGCCTATAGAGAACATGCATGTTATAATTATGATTTGTTTCGATGTGAGCTATTTAACTGTAGAATATGAAATTGAATCTCAGAAGGATGTATCAGCTGGTGAACACACCTGTTCTGTTTTGCTGTTTATGATCACTAGATGTCCTCCTAGAGTCACACAGTGATCTCGACTCTGACATACAATCTTAAGATCTCAAGACATACAATTTAATCTGTTCAGCTTTCTAAGTGTCTCCTCATGCTGGTTATGGAGCGCATCAAACTGTGCTTTGTAATCTGCATCCAAAACAAAGAAACAGTGATGATGAGATGGAGTGGGGCATTTGATAATTGACTGAACAAATTGGAATGAAATTGTTGTGGTTGATTAATTTTTTTCTCACCTGTGGCATTGTGGTCCTGATCAGACACAGACACATTGAAGTCTGGATTTAAAAAAGCAACATCTGCAAAACAAATCAATAGAATCTCAAATATTTCAGACCAGAGGAAGTGTCTTGGGTTCTTTTTTTTTTTATACAATCTGAAATATGTGTAGATATAATATAAGTGCTTATATTTAGGGATGAGTTTAGAAGTAAAATGAGTTACTTGTAGCATGTGTAAGAAGTATCGCCAGAGTACAAACTCCTCCGAAAGCAAAGACCAGACAGACACTGAGAACTATCAGAAGAACTTTAATCCGTTTATGAACAGTCACTTCTTTCTTGAGGATCTCCTGGCCTGTGATTAGAAGTTTATAATAATTATCTATACAAGTCAAATGCTTGAAAAAGAAATAGATACAGTATAGATATATCTTTATGTACATTTACATTTATTCATTTAGATTAATCCTGGGTATAATACAAGAACTTGACAAACATGTAAATAAATATTGGTTTGAGTTACACACACAAACCTACGTGTTGGGTTTCCATGTTTTGTGGGAATATTACATAGATGTAATGATTTTGTACAGTACAAACTGTATTTTCTACCCCTTTACCTCTCGCACAAAACTACTGGAATTTTCTGATTTAAAAAAAAAAAAATCACTCTGTATGATTTATGAGCTTGTTTTCTCATGGGGATCAAAAATGTCCCCACAAGGACACAGATTTTGGAAATTGCTATCTTTGTGGGGACATTTTGTCCCCATAACATAGAGTAGGCTATAACACACACACACACACACACACACACACACACACACACACACACACACACACACCACACACACACACACACACACACACACACACACACACACACACACACACACACACACACAATAAATGGTTTATCAGACATAATTAGATTTTTGTTGATAAATTGTCTTACCTTTGTACCGGGAGCATTTGTTAATTGAAGCAGTTGTTGAACATACGAGTTCAGAATTTGAATAGATTGCATCCATTTCATTAAACTGGCAGATGTCTGAGTGACTGACTGTTAAGGAAGTCCAACAGACTATTTAAATAGACATCAGGGTAGCACAGGAAATAATCATTGCCAGACAGTAGAGCAGCAAATAATAATAATAAAACTAGGCTAAATATGATAACATTTCCAAAAGCTGAAATAAAAGAAGTCTAATGACAACTATGCCTTAAAAACACTCATTGCCTTATTTATTTGCTATGTGCACTTGACTTATTTATTGCATTGGGCTTGTCTCTTCTATTAAAGCAGTTTTCTATTTTGTTTTGCACCTCAGACTGAACAAAAACATTACAGTCAGTTAATTACATACAGCATTTATCTGGCTTTGATTTTTGATTTCGAATTTTATCAAATGTCCCATTCATCTTTATGTAATCAGCACCTTTAGTATATCACAAATTTATAATCCTATTGCTTCTTATTAGGCCTTTCATTTTCTGAGGTTTCTCAATGAAAATGAAAACTACACAATATGAAAACTATATAACTCTATTTCCCCTGTAAAATTTTAGGGAAGTAAGGTCATTTCAAAGAGAAAAGCATCTGAAGTAAGGGTGCCAAGAGTGAGCATGAAAAGACAGTTTGTATCAGACACAGAGGACATGGTTGCAGTGGTTTTTAAAGTTTTTGTCACTGGAATTCAGTGACAATCTTTGCAGACCCTAGCGTTATATGGGCTGCATGCTTTTTTTTACAGTTTTTAAGAGTAGAATGTGACTAAAGGGGACTAATCTAAATAAAAGAAAGGTTTTGGACAATAAAAACTGCAGATTAAAAATTAAAAGATTTAAGGCTTTCTTTTATTGTTTAAGCACTGATCTGTTAAAGATCCTGAATGAAGGCTCACTATTGAAAAAGCATAAATATGAGTGCATAATAAAGTGTATTTACGGTGTTTCCTCTTTTAGATATCATCAATTAGGGTGAATGAACTTTTTTTAACGTATGAACATTTTCTGCATTTTGCAAGAATTGTCAAACTATTTAAAAAAAAAAAAAAAATCCCAATTTCCCAGACTAGCACAGTTTTGACCATGGTGTTGGTGTGCTTGACTGGCAAGCACTCACCAGACCTGAACCCCACAGAGAATCTTTGGGCTATTGTCAAGAGGAAAATTAGAAACAGGAGACCAAACAATGCAGATGAGCTGAGTCCACTGCCAAAGAATCCTGGGCTTCCAGACCACCTCAGCAGTGCCACAAACTGATCACACAAGCCGTGCCTTAATGGTGGAACGAGATGCTAACCTTTACCCAGTCTGCCAAGACCATCAAAGACTTAATTAAACCAAAACCATAAACTTGAGAAAATATAGTTCCGTATGTTTAAGTTTTACCTCTGCTTTAGTTTGTGTAGTAATCTGTTTTATACTTGAAACTTGGTAATGTGTACTGCAAATATTGTCACGTTTACTAGTGACATTTTGTTTGTGATGTTTCTTATTTTTAAGTAACTTTTAATAAAAAAATAAATCAATCAATTCGAGATTAAATCAGTCCTGCCCCTTTTCTTGTTTAACAAATACATCTTGCACACCTGTTCTGCTTTGCTGTTTATGATCACTAGATGTCCTCCTAGAGTCACACAGTGATCTCGACTCTGTGTCCAGTTCATCTTGACCTTAGAGAAGTAGTAACACTTTCCTCCAGAATGAACCCAGTCGAAGGCACAAAGAGCACAACCTGTGCTGTCTTTAGTAAAACTGGTATGATTTAATTCATATTTCATACAATTTCCCTCTTTCCTTTATACATTTTATTTGTGTGTAAGGTCTTTTAAGTTTGCACAATGCTGTAATCATAAAACTTACAGTTTAATCTGTTTAATGCTGTAATCATAAAACTTACAGTTTAATCTAAGCTTTTCAAGTGTCTCCTTATGATGGAAGTGGAGAACATCAAACTGTTCTTTGAAATCTGTGTGACAAAGGCAAATAAACAAGGAGAAGAAAATAAGAAATGCAATCAAGATGGAATGATCCAGTGATCCATTCTTTAGACCTTGATTCTCTAAATCTGAACTAACTTAATTTGCTATTGTTAATGTGGAGATGTTCTGTAACTCTGGTGTAATTGGCTGTAAATTCATCAAGCTCTCTTGCCAAGACTGGTACAGAAGCAGTTATGAATAAAATGTGGAAAGAAACAGACAAATCACCCATGTTGCTTTACTGGATCATGAAATATTACTCACTTGTGCCATTAGCTTTCAGGGCAGACAGTTGCATTGAAATTTTAACATCAGATTAAAGACAAAACATAAGCAGTAGTAGTAGCTGTGATGTTAATATTATGTACAATATTTAAGTAAGACCTCCAAGAGCCAAAACCAGACAGCAAAAACGATCAGAAGAACTTTAGTCCACTTAGGCAGACAAACATCTCTTTCTTGTGCATGCTTTTCAGTGGAGATACCTGAGGTAGAAATTTGATGAGATGAAGGATATTGTTTCTGAATTCTTGAATCAGTGTAGAATATCTATCAGTAACAATTTGGGAACTGATAAAACAGTTTAAACTTTCACTCAAAATATAGCTTTATCATATAGCTTACTGTCTGTTTGCCTATGTGATTTTTATTATGATATATCCTATATAAAAAACCTATTGTTGAAAGTTAATTGAAAATTAATAAATAGGGACATAGTGGTATACTTAAACTCATGAGTACACTTGCAGTATAAAACTACTAAACTAGTAGTTTACTGAGACTCTACTTTAAAGTGTGCAAAAATAATTTAATTAGTAAACTATCAGTATACCTATATACGCTTACTTCTAGTGTAGTTGCAGTACAAACTAAACACATAGATGTAAACTAGTTGTGTACTCAAAGTTTACTACTGTTATACTTAAAGTATACTTAAAATGTACTTTTATATACTAGAAAGTGGGCCAATTTAGTCCAAAGGAGTATAATAGTACACTTACAAGTATACTACTAGTACACTGATTTTTGTATACTTACTACATAAAGTATACTTAAAAATATACTTGAAATTTGGATATACTTAATAAAATAAACTTGAAGTATTTCTACTTAAATTATAGAAATTAATAATTTTATTTAGCAAGGATGCTTTAAACTGATCAATACATTTTATAATGTTACAAAAGATTTCTATTTCAGACAATTTCTGTTCTTATGAACTTGCTATTCATCAAAGAAACCTGAAAAAAATTATACTCATAAATGTTTTTTTGAGCAGCAAACCCAGCAAAACCATTTCTGGAGGATTACGTGACTGGAGTAATGATGTTAAAATGTTGGCTTTGAAATCACAGGAAAAAATTACATTTGATATATATTCAAATAGAAAACAATTAATAGCAGGCATCTAAACTTCTTTTAAAATCATTAAAAATTGTACTGTTCAACTTGTGACTGGTAGTGTAATTCTTACATAACAGTCATACACTGTTATGACACTACTCAACATACTCCTGTACACATATTTTAATGCCTTGTTTCTGCTGCATAATTCTCGCCAGAGGATGTGGTCAATGCAATGCTTCTGTTTTGTTTTAGATTGTAATATTTCTCAATATTAATGTTTTTTCTGTATTTAAAAGGCTCTCTGATTCAATTATCAGTGCATGCTTTCACATAAAAAACACCTTTATAATATTTTATAAGAATGTAATAAAAACATGAAACTTTTTTTCAGCCAACATGATGTACAACTGAATCTGCAGAGCAGCTTTCATGGAACAGCTATTGCAGAAGACTGACAGACTTCTGCAACACTTAACTAAACCTCAACCATAAACAAAACCAATGCCTGTAAATACTCATGAAAACTACTCATGTTCTCTATTTCTCTATATCTCCTTATTTCACCCCAGCATTAGCTTGTGTACTAATACTGATAAATTGTGATGTTCACAAAAAAAAAGTGTCTACTAAATGGGGATAAACAAACAAAAAAGCAATTCCAGATGTTATTAAGTCCTGCACTTTTTATTCTACTTAGAGATGTCATGGGTAAAATATCTGAAGTGTTTAACTAGCGAACACCTGCTTTTCTTGGTTGGTAATGACTAGTAAAAGATGTAGTGAGGATTCAATTATTCATTATTTCACACTAACTTTCTCTTTATTTTAGTAAATTGTGCTTAGTAGTGGGGTTCTTTTTACTTCCCACAAGATTCCATATACACTCACCTAAAGGATTATTAGGAACACCATACTAATACTGTGTTTGAGCCCCTTTCGCCTTCAGAACTGCCTTAATTCTACATGGCATTGATTCAACAAAGTGCTGAAAGCAATCTTTAGAAATGTTGGCCCATATTGATAGGATAGAATCTTGCAGTTGATGGAGATTTGTGGGATGCACATCCAGGGCACGAAGTTCCCGGTCCACCACATCCCAAAGATGCTCTATTGGGTT
Organism: Carassius carassius; assembly: GCF_963082965.1. NCBI lineage: Eukaryota > Metazoa > Chordata > Actinopteri > Cypriniformes > Cyprinidae > Carassius > Carassius carassius. The sequence goes on along the minus strand of NC_081762.1, from coordinate 7,488,001 downwards.
GAGATCTGGTGACTGTGGGGGCCATTTTAGTACAGTGAACTCATTGTCATGTTCCAATTTTGAAGGAGTATGTCAAGAAACCAATTTGAAATGATTAGAGCTTTGTGACATGGTGCATTATCCTGCTGGAAGTAGCCATCAGAGGATGGGTACATGGTGGTCATAAAGGGATGGACATGGTCAGAAACAATGCTCAGGTAGGCCATGGCATTTAAACGATGCCTAATTGGCACTAAGGGGCCTAAAGTGTGCCAAGAAAACACCCCCCACACCATTACACCACCACCACCAGCCTGCACAGTGGTAACAAGGCATGATGGATCCATGTTCTCATTCTGTTTACGCCAAATTCTGACTCTACTATCTGAATGTCTCAACAGAAATTGAGACTCAGACCAGGCAACATTTTTCCAGTCTTCAACGGTCTAATTTTGGTGAGCTCGTGCAAATTGTAGCCTCTTTTTCCTATTTGTAGTGGAGATGAGTGGTACCCGGTGGGGTCTTCTGCTGTTGTAGCCCATCCGCCTCAAGGTTGTGCGTGTTGTGGCTTCACAAATGCTTGGCTGCATACCTCGGTTGTAACGAATGGTTATTTCAGTCAAAGTTGCTCATCTATCAGCTTGAATCAGTCGGCAAATTCTTCTCTGACCTCTAGCATCAACAAGGTATTTTCGCCCACAGGACTGCCGCATACTGGATGTTTTTCCCTTTTCACACCATTCTTTGTAAACCCTAGAAATGGTTGTGCGTCGAAATCCCAGTAACTGAGCAGATTGTGAAATACTCAGACCGGCCCGTCTGACACCAACAACCATGCCACGCTCAAAATTGCTTAAATCACCTTTCTTTCTCATTCTGACCTTCAGTTTGGAGTTCAGGAGATTGTCTTGAACAGGACCACACCCTTAAATGCATTGAAGCAACTGCCATGTGATTGGTTGATTCGATAATTGCATTAATGAGAAATTGAACAGGTGTTCCTAATAATTCTTTAGTTTTTACTAACAGTGTGCTTTCTTTTGCCATTAAAATAGTACTGTCAAGATTGACTACTGACGGGCAGTGAAGAAATATTGCTGAAAAGGCGTGGAGAGAGTTATTTTTGTGTCTGACTTGAATTTACCATTCAGATGCAAATTTTACAGGAAGAGAGTAGGCTGAATCACACAACCTGATTTAGTAACGTTTGCACTCATCAAACTGAAGGCCTTTTTGTATCATTTAATGCCCAGAAGTCATGTACATAACTATTCTGATCTTAAAATGGCTGCATTGGTAGATTTAGTCAGTAGATTGCGTTGGGCATTATGTAAATAAGACGTTATGTCTGTGTTCTTTAGTTTGCACATTGTCAGTACATCACCTGCAGAAATTTACATTGTTTTGAAATTGTACTTTCGTGCTTATTTGCCCTGTTTAGTAGCATTAAATCTGGCCCATAGTCTGTAATTGTAAAGTTAGGCACGTTACTGTGGGGGCGTGTTAGAACGAGTCATTTTAGGGTTGTGTGGTTAACCTTTATAAAGAATATCTCTTTGGATATGAGACTTTAGTCTTTTCAACTTTACAGATCTTTTTCATGCACCAAGAGCTTGTAACACTCCAAAGAGAAAGGAAAACATTTAATCACATTATATGACCCCTTTAATCAAATCATGGCTTAAAGTGCAGAAATCTTGTGTTTAATCATGTCATGAGTCTTAAAGAGATGTAGCTTAACTTCATAAATTGACAGCTGTTTTCTAAATGTGGTGTAGTTGGCTGTAAGTTCCTCAATCTTTTTCCACCATGACTGGTACAGAAACAGTTTTGAAGAAAGAGAAGAAGAAAAAATCACAGACAAAGTTAGTCATGTCCTTGTTCTTTTACATATATAGACATGCATACAACGAATTTATCAGTGTGACATTGTGAGGACATCTGCGTCACAATGCGAGTCTCTGCAGGGACCTTTTCATGTCAAGTTACTAACTGTCAGAAACAGTAGAAATAATTGTGTGTGGTATGAAGGAAATATATTTAATATTTGCAGTAAGTTTATTACGGTGTTACTGATCTCTTCTTTTTCTTATGCATAACAACAGGAAGTTCCCGTGACCCCAGAGAACTTTGTTTTCTGTTAACCAAGTCATAGTTAACAGCCACATCACCATCTTCTGTGATGCTCTAAAGTTAATGTTTGCTCCATACTACTACTTGAACATTTTATACCCAGGAGACCAAGGAGGAATGCTAGTATGGGAGGCCGTTTGAGGCGAAACCCTTTGAAAACTTGCGATACTCACTGAAACACTTGCGATACACACTGAAACACTTGCGATACACACTGAAACACTTGCGATACTCACTGAAACACTTGCGATACTCACTGAAACACTTGCGATACTCACTGAAACACTTGCGATACACACTGAAACACTTGCGATACACACTGAAACACTTGCGATACACACAGAAACACTTGCGATACTCACTGAAACACTTGCGAAACACTTGCGATACTCACTGAAACACTTGCGATACTCACTGAAACACTTGAGATACACACTGAAACACTTGCGATACACACTGAAACACTTGCGAAACACACTGAAACACTTGCGAAACACACTGAAACACTTGCGATACACACAGAAACAATTGCGATACACACTGAAACACTTGCGATACACACTGAAACACTTGTGATACACACTGAAACACTTGCGATACACACAGAAACAATTGCGATACACACTGAAACACTTGTGATACACACTGAAACACTTGCGATACACACTGAAACACTTGCAATACTCACTGAAACACTTGTGCGTATAAGTGAAACACTATATATCTATGCAAATATATAAAAACTTTGAAACATTCTTGCGTGTGAAAGAGCATTGACATTTTCAGTGTGTCCGGAAGTCATTTCGTTGCAACCGGAAGTTATACTACTACTTCTTCTTCGGTTTTATGGCGGGTAGCACCAAACTGTATTGGAGTGTGAACCAGAGTTTACCCTTACAAACGTGAGAAAAAAAGTAATAATAATATAAAATAATATATATATATATATATATATATATATATATATATGTAGGAGCCGTTTTGAGTTTAATCTAAGTTGTTGTGCTATTGGAGCACTGGTATATTTTGTTTGATTTAGGGTCCTTTATTTTGTAGGGACTTTTAGTTTGACGGTCGGTGAGAATGTTTGAAGATAAAGATGGCCGCCTCTCACCTTTCTAAAAACAAAAAAGAACAAGGAAGCTGTTGGAACGTATTAAGCATACAGTTCTTTACATCGCTACTGAATCGCTATTGAATCTTTATTGAACAGTATTTGGACATTATTTTTGATTTAAGTTGTGCCTTTTTTAACCACCATTTTTCAACCACTTACCAATTGTTTGTTGGATTACTGGAGTCCATGCTTTGTCTGCTACTACCAACCTACTTACCTGCCTGCTGCCTGCTTTGCTTTGCTTACCTGCCTTGCTCTGCATACCTGCCCTGTTTACCTATCTGCTGGAATACCATCTCATCCACCTCAAAAAAGGTACCATTTAAGTTTAACTGTGTTGGATAGCTTGTTAAAGAAGCTAAGCAATACGTCCCAGCTAAGAGTGGTCCGCCACTACATAAGTAAAGAACTTTGCAACCGTTTACACTGCTTCACAATTGAATTGTTTGGAACCCATGGAAGCATTTGTTTGACTGTTATTGAAGCAGAAAAGTTTTTTTTTTTTTTTTTTTTTTTTTTGATACTTTGGAGTTGACAAAGTTTTGGATCTTATGAGAATTGACCCTTTCAAGTTCACTATTGGAGTGCATTATCGTTTGTTACTGGATTTGCTACTGGAGCGGACCAAGATTTTTGTTCATGCACATATAAGCTTAAATGAAGCCAGATGAGAATGAAATGAGTTGAGGATAAATGTGCTGTGCTTAATTTTTTGAAAAGGAAAATAATTTTCTGGAATAATTGTTTTGTTTTGTTGTTCTCAAAAGCTAAAATATGGCTGATGACAAACTTAAAGAGCTTTGCGCAACGCGCAGAGGAAAACTTGGCGTGTGTACACGTAAAATGAATGAATTAAAGGAATTATTAAAAGGTGATGAAATTGAAGCCGTTGACACAGGCATTGAACATCTCCATGTGGCATTGGATGAATTTAAAGATGTGCATCAGTCTGTGCAAGTGCTGTATGAGGAAGAGGAAAAGAAAAGTGACAATGATGATTGGTACCAACCAAAGATGCAAACCTTTGAAACATTTTTGAATGAGGTAGAAATGTGGAAGAGTGCTCAAAGCTATGAACCCCAAACTGTGGTGTCTCCTCTGGACAGTATATCCATTGTGGCAGCACGTGACAGTAAAGTAGAACATTCACGTTCTGGTGCCAGTGTTGACTCAAAATCTTCGTCAGTGTCTTCCGCACGTTTAAAAGCTGAAGCTGAAAAGGCAGCTCTATTGCAACGGACTGAAGGACTGAAGAAAAAACACGCCTTGGAAATGGAAAGAATTAAAGTGCAAAATGCAATGGAAAGAGTTGAACTTGAAACAGAGTTGGCTGCAGCTAATGCAAAGGTGCGAGTGTTACGGAGCATTGATGCTGAATCTATGAACTCTAAACTCATATCGACAGAAGTTTCAGAATCGCCAGGAGATGGCATGAATGCGTATCTGGAGAGCAAGTATGACAGAATCAAGGAACATGTTCACCCTGAACCCTCACCAGTGGAATATGCCAGAATCTCTACTGTTCCCAAAACACCATTGCAAAAGGTTTTAACACAGGATACAAGACCCCGGAGGTCACAAAGGCCTGTTCAGACCTTACAGTTGAATCCGACCAGTCAAGCATCTGCAGGTACTTCCTTTCCACATGCCCCTTTAAGCTCAGATACCAGCAACCTAGGTACTGTTGCTGATCTTATTGCACAGCAACAGAAAATGACTTTACTTCCAACTAGGCATCTACCCATGTTTAACGGTGAACCTCTGAACTTCAGACCATTTATGCAGGCATTTGGACACTGTATTGAGAACAACACCAGCAATAGCCAAGACAGACTGTATTACCTTGAACAATACACCTCTGGCCAACCTAAGGAGCTGGTCAGAAGTTGCCTTCATATGGATGCAGATAGAGGGTATGCAGAGGCAAAACGGCTATTGGAACTTCATTTTGGAGATGAATTTAAAATTACTAATGCTTATATGGATAAAGCCTTAAATTGGAGTAATATCCCATCAGACAATGGAGAAGCTCTGTACAGTTATGCTCTTTTCCTCCGTGGATGCTGTAATGTAATGCGTACCTTAAGGTACATGGATGAGCTGAACCTTCCATTAAACCTGAGGCTTCTGATCTCCAAGGTGCCTTACAAAGTGAAAGAAAAATGGAGATCACATGCTTTTGACATCAGGGAACGAACAGGAGCAAGAGCCACGTTTTCGGATCTTGTCCTCTTCCTGGAAAGGCAGGCCAGGATTCTACAAGACCCAGTCTTTGGTAACCTCCAAGACAGCTCCTCAAACAGAAGGTCACCAAAAATAGCCGCTAGCAGTAGCAAGCCACTGAGTTCTATGCAGAAGAACAGAGGGAGCAGTTTCGCCACAACAGTAGCAGTTGCGCCAAAGAACAACACAGAGAGCACAATGCAAGTATCCAATATACCCAAAAACAGTTCATCAAAATTATGTCCTGCCTGTAATGGTGAGCATGAGATTGTGTCATGTCAAGAGCTGATGAAGAAGTCTCACAACGCACGAGTTGAGCTGCTAAAGACTAAAGGTGTCTGCTTTGGTTGTCTTGCTAAAGGACACATGAGTTTGACTTGCAAAAATAGACAAACCTGTTCAATTTGTTCAAAATTACATCCCACTATCTTGCATATACCTCAAAATGTAACGAAAGAGCAGAGTAATGCATGTCCTTCAGACAAAAAGGCAGTGAGCAGTGGGTTGGTTTCAATGAAAACAGAGGCATTTGAATGTAGTGATAAACATTGTACACTTGCAATAATACCAGTTCAAGTCAAAATGAGTAATTCAAATAATGTAGTTCAGACATACGCTTTCCTTGACCCAGGGAGTTCCGCAACCTTTTGCACAGAACAACTTAGGAAGAACTTGAATGCTAATGGGAAACATCAACAAATACTTCTGCGCACTATGGGGCAAAAGAAATCTGTTAACAGCCTGGTAGTCAAGGGCCTGGAAGTGTGTAGCTTGGAAGGAAAGGAATTCATAAAATTACCTGAAGTTTACACTCAGCAGGAAATTCCAGTCAATAGGGAACATATCCCCAGACGAGAAGATATTCGAAAATGGCCTTATCTTCAAGATGTTGATATTCCCAACATTAATGCTGGGATTGACCTTCTGATTGGGATTAATGCACCCAAATTGATGGAACCTTGGAGAATTATCAATAGCCAGGGTAATGGACCCTTTGCTGTTAAAACACTTCTAGGTTGGGTGGTGAATGGACTTCTCCATACTGAGGATGCATGCATCAACAAGCAAGGTCAGAAATATGTTCATGCACATCGGATTTCTGTTGATAACCTGAGTGAACTTTTGATTCAGCAATACAATCATGATTTCCCAGAAAAGAGTTTTGAGGAAAAGAAACAAATGTCGGTAGAAGACCACAAATTCATGCAGATAATGGACAGCTCTGTTGAAATAGTGGATGGACATTATCAATTGCCTTTGCCATTCAAGAAGGATAATCCTATGATGCCAAACAACCGTCACATGGCAGAGCAACGAGCATTGTCTTTAAAGAGAAAGTTTCAAAGGAATAGTGACTTTCATAATGAGTATAAGGCATTTATGGAAAAGGTCCTATCATGCAGACATGCTGAACTTGTACCCCAAGACCAGCCACAGGAAAATGGAAAAGTGTGGTATATTCCACACCATGGTGTTTTTCACCCAAAGAAGGGGAGCTTGCGTGTGGTATTTGACTGCTCTGCAGCTTATCAGGGTGCCTCACTGAACACTGAACTCATTCAAGGTCCCAATCTTACAAACAGCTTAATTGGGGTCTTAGTCCGCTTTCGTCTTGACAACATTGCTATCATGGCTGATGTGGAGAAAATGTACTATCAAGTAAAGGTCCCATCTCATCATGCGAACTTCTTGCGCTTCCTTTGGTGGCCAAATGGGGACGTCAGTCAGCCACTAAAAGAGTACAGGATGATTGTACATCTTTTTGGCGCAACATCATCAGCTAGCTGTGCAAGTTATGCTTTAAGGAGGACAGCTGAGGATAGCAAGGGGTGCTTCTCAGCTGATGCAACTAGCACAGTCAAGAACAACTTCTATGTGGATGATTTGTTGAAGGCAGTGGACACAGAGGGCCATGCCATTGGACTTTGTAAAGAGCTGAAATTGCTCTGTGCAACTGGAGGCTTTAAGTTGACCAAATGGATTAGTAACAACAGAGCTGTATTGGCCTCCATTCCAGAGCCTGAGAGGGCCAAGGACATAAAGAATCTTGACCTTGACATAGAAGATTTGCCAGTTGAAAGAGCTCTCGGTGTGCAATGGTGTGTTAAGGAAGACACTTTCACATTCCAGGTGACCATAAAGGAGCGTCCATGCACCAGACGTGGGATTCTGTCCATGGTCAGTTCTATATATGACCCACTTGGATTCCTTGCACCTCTCACCTTTCCGGCAAAACACATCTTGCAAGAGTTATGCAAGCAGAACATTGGATGGGATGAAGAATTGCCAGAGGTCCACGCTCAAGCTTGGAACCAATGGTGGCAAGATCTTCCAAGAGTGAGGGAGTTCAAGGTCAACCGATGCCTTGTACCAAACAACTTTGGAGATGTCAAAACAGCACAGATGCATCACTTCTGTGATGCGAGTGACCTTGGGTATGGAACAGTTACCTATCTCAGGCTGTCTAGCAGCAACAAGGTTCATGTCACCTTTATAATGGGAAAGGCCCGAGTTGCTCCTTTAAAACTGATGACCACACCACGAATGGAGCTCACTGCTGCAGTTTTGGCCGTACGAATGGACAAGATGCTATCTGAGGAGTTGCATATGGAATTGGAAAAGTCTCTGTTTTGGACAGATAGCATGACTGTTCTAAGGTACATCCGGAATGAAAGCAGAAGATTCCTAACCTTTGTGGCAAACCGTGTTAATGTCATCAGAAGTGAGTCCGATGTCTCCCAATGGAGGTATATAGGCACAAAACTCAATCCCGCTGATTACGCCTCCCGGGGACTACATGTCCACACATTCTTGAAAAGAACAACATGGATCAGTGGCCCAGACTTTCTGAAGGAACCATCTCATTGCTGGCCAGAGCTTCCTTCTGAACCCATTCTCTCTCAAGATGACCCTGAATTAAGAAAAGGAGTTGTCACTGTCAACGTTGCTGTGAAGGAAAACTGTGACGCCACTACTTACCTCATGAATTATTTCTCAACTTGGATGAGGCTCAAGAAAGCTGTGGCATGGTTCCTGAGGTTCAAGTCTGTTCTGTTGAAATTATGTAAAAATGACAAGAAAGATCTAAACAGACATATCATGACCACAAGAAAAGGAAAACATGAAAAGACAGGTCCAAATGTTCTGTCAATCAGTGATCTAGAGGATGCTGAGGTCGCAATCTTGCAGTTTTGCCAAAGGCAGGGATTCCCACAAGAAATAGCCTGTTTGCAGAAAGGCATGCAAAATGTAAACAGAAACAGCTCCATCTACAGGTTGGATCCTCTTCTGGCCAATGGCATTTTAAGGGTTGGTGGACGTCTGAGTAAAATGGCAATGCCCACCGAGCAGAAACATCCTGCAATCCTCCCTAAGGACCATCACGTTTCCAAACTCTTACTTCAGCACATCCATCAAGAAGTTGGACACAGTGGAAGAAATTTCATGCTCTCCAAACTCAGACAAAGATATTGGATTCCTTGCGCCAACACTCTGGCCAGAAAGGTAGTTTATGAATGCACCAGATGCAGAAGAGTCAAATTGAGTGCAGGTGAACAGAAAATGGCAGACTTGCCAGTTGACAGGTTGACCCCTGGCCTTCCGCCCTTCACGCATGTAGGGGTTGATTATTTTGGACCATTAGAGGTAAAACGAGGCCGCAGCATTGTAAAACGGTACGGCGTGATTTTCACATGTCTTACCAGCCGTGCTATACACTTGGAGGTTGCACATTCACTTGATACTGACTCTTGCATTCATGCATTCAGACGTTTCATTGCCAGAAGAGGACCAGTGTCTGAGTTGCGATCAGATAATGGAACAAACTTTGTTGCAACTGAAAAGGAACTAAAAGAGTCCTTGAAATCTTGGAACATGCAACAAATTGAAAAAAGTCTGCTCCAAAAGGGAGTGAAATGGACATTTAACCCTCCCCATGGTGCCCATTATGGAGGGATATGGGAGAGGTTGATTCGCACGATCAAAACGACGTTACAGTCAGTCACCAGCCAGCAGTATCTGGATGATGAAGGCCTTCAGACAGTAATGTGTGAGTTTGAGGCCATTCTCAATAGCCGTCCACTCACGACTGTTTCTGACAACCCAAATGACTTGGAGCCGTTAACGCCTAATCATTTACTGCAGCTTAAGGTGCAGCCTGTTCTACCACCGGGTTTGTTCGTGAAAGAAGATCTTTACACCAGACATCGTTGGAGACAGATCCAGTACATTGCCGACTTATTTTGGAAACGCTGGGTCTGAGAGTACCTCCCTCTTCTGCAAACACGGCAAAAATGGTCTCGTGTCAGACGCAACTTCTGTCCAGGAGACGTCATACTAGTAGCCGACAGCACAGCGCCAAGAGGATCGTGGATGCTAGCTAGAGTCACTGAAGCCCTCCCTGACTCCAAAGGCTTGGTCCGCAGTGTACGGCTTCAAACCAAAACAAGCCAGCTTGAAAGACCTATCAGTAAGATCTGCTTGCTAGTAGAAGGCCAGTAATCTAAAGCTGAGTGAGACCTGAATGAACTTGCGCACGTGCACACACTGTCATACAGATACATACACTGAATCGCTGCACTCATTTATTCTTGTAAATAATGCATAATGAGTTTAAGGGAATAATATATAGCTCCTTGGAAAATTACATTTAGTTAGTTATAGCTTGCTTCCTGCAATAGCTATAAGGGGCCGGCTATGTAGGAGCCGTTTTGAGTTTAATCTAAGTTGTTGTGCTATTGGAGCACTGGTATATTTTGTTTGATTTAGGGTCCTTTATTTTGTAGGGACTTTTAGTTTGACGGTCGGTGAGAATGTTTGAAGATAAAGATGGCCGCCTCTCACCTTTCTAAAAACAAAAAAGAACAAGGAAGCTGTTGGAACGTATTAAGCATACAGTTCTTTACATCGCTACTGAATCGCTATTGAATCTTTATTGAACAGTATTTGGACATTATTTTTGATTTAAGTTGTGCCTTTTTTAACCACCATTTTTCAACCACTTACCAATTGTTTGTTGGATTACTGGAGTCCATGCTTTGTCTGCTACTACCAACCTACTTACCTGCCTGCTGCCTGCTTTGCTTTGCTTACCTGCCTTGCTCTGCATACCTGCCCTGTTTACCTATCTGCTGGAATACCATCTCATCCACCTCAAAAAAGGTACCATTTAAGTTTAACTGTGTTGGATAGCTTGTTAAAGAAGCTAAGCAATACGTCCCAGCTAAGAGTGGTCCGCCACTACAATATATATATATATATATATATATATATATTTTTATATATAAATACAATTAAACCCACTAACCGGAAGTTATAGCTCAAATATTCTCTTCATATATTCAGACTAAATGAACCGAAGGACACAGGAAAGAAAATGTAAAAAAACAAAACAAAAAAAAAACAAAAAAAACAAATCTGAATTGGCAATAACACACAAGTGATCACATACGAAAAAGCCTAGTGTAAAGAATAACAACAAATACCTCATTTTTTTAAACAAGTTTGGAAGGAGCCATATACGTGGAGAATATTTGAGCTATAACTTCCTGTTGCAATGAAACGACTTCCGGACACACTGAAAATGTTTATGCTCTCTCACACGTGAGAATGTTTGAAAGTGCAGTCTTTGTGCAGGCACAACAGTACGTGTGCGATTACAGGGCATATGCAAAGAGTTTCTATGTAACCGCATGTCTTTCATATATTTGCAAAGATATATAGTGTTTCACATGTATGCGCAAGTAATTCACTTGTACGCACAAGTGTTTCAGTGTGTATCCCAAGTGATTCACTTGTACGCACAAGTGTTTCAGTGTGTATCGCAAGTGTTTCAGTGTGTATCGCAAGTGATTCACTTGTACGACAAGTGTTTCAGTGTGTATCACAAGTGATTCACTTGTACACACAAGTGTTTCAGTGTGTATCACAAGTGATTCACTTGTACGACAAGTGTTTCAGTGTGTATCACAAGTGATTCACTTGTACACGCAAGTGTTTCAGTGTGTATCACAAGTGATTCACTTGTACACGCAAGTGTTTCAGTGTGTATCGCAAGTGTTTCAGTGTGTATCGCAAGTGATTCACTTGTACAACAAGTGTTTCAGTGTGTATCACAAGTGATTCACTTGTACACGCAAGTGTTTCAGTGTGTATCACAAGTGATTCACTTGTACGCACAAGTGTTTCAGTGTGTATCGCAAGTGTTTCAGTGTGTATCGCAAGTGATTCACTTGTATGACAAGTGTTTCAGTGTGTATCACAAGTGATTCACTTGTACACGCAAGTGTTTCAGTGTGTATCACAAGTGATTCACTTGTACGACAAGTGTTTCAGTGTGTATCACAAGTGATTCACTTGTACACGCAAGTGTTTCAGTGTGTATCACAAGTGATTCACTTGTACACGCAAGTGTTTCAGTGTGTATCGCAAGTGTTTCAGTGTGTATCGCAAGTGATTCACTTGTACAACAAGTGTTTCAGTGTGTATCACAAGTGATTCACTTGTACACGCAAGTGTTTCAGTGTGTATCACAAGTGATTCACTTGTACGCACAAGTGTTTCAGTGTGTATCGCAAGTGTTTCAGTGTGTATCGCAAGTGATTCACTTGTATGACAAGTGTTTCAGTGTGTATCACAAGTGATTCACTTGTACACGCAAGTGTTTCAGTGTGTATCACAAGTGATTCACTTGTACGACAAGTGTTTCAGTGTGTATCACAAGTGATTCACTTGTACGACAAGTGTTTCAGTGTGTATCACAAGTGATTCACTTGTACACGCAAGTGTTTCAGTGTGTATCGCAAGTGTTTCAGTGTGTATCACAAGTGTTTCAGTGTGTATCCCAAGTGATTCACTTGTACACGCAAGTGTTTCACTGTGTATCGCAAGTGTTTCAGTGTGTATCACAAGTGATTCACTTGTACACGCAAGTGTTTCAGTGTGTATCGCAAATGTTTCAGTGTGTATGACAAGTGTTTCAGTGTGTATCCCAAGTGATTCACTTGTACACGCAAGTGTTTCAGTGTGTATCGCAAGTGTTTCACTTGTACGACAAGTGTTTCAGTGTGTATCATAAGTTTTCAATGGGTTTCGCCTCAAACGGCCTCCCATATGCTAGAGTTAAAACACATACTCATACACTCTCTCCCACACACATTACACTCACACGCATCCTCACACATACTCACTAACACAAACACTCTACTCAACAGACACTGACTCATGCATCCTTACATACACTCACTCTCACATACACACACACACACACACTCAAACGCTTCCGCACATTCTCTTACATACTCTCACACACAGTCAAACACTTTCACATACACTCTCACAAACACATCCTTACACTCGCAAACTCTCACAAACACATTCTCTCACACACATTCTCTCACACACACTCAAATATAGTAACACACGCATCCTCACTCTCACACACACACACACTCTCACACACACAGTTACACACTTTCACATACACTCTCACAAACGCATCCTCACACACTTTCACATACACTCTCACACTTTCACATACACTCTCACAAACGCATCCTCACACTCACACACTTTCACATACTCACACAAACGCATCCTCACACTCACACACTTTCACATACCCTCTCACAAACGCATCCTCACACTCAAACACTTTCACATACACTCCACAAACGCATCCTCACACTCACACACTTTCACATACTCTCACAAACGCATCCTCACACTCACACACACACTTTCACATACACTCCACAAATGCATCCTCACACTCACACACTTTCACATACACTCTCACAAACGCATCCTCACACACATACACACACACACACTTTCACATACACTCTCACAAACGCATCCTCCCACACACTCACACACACACACACACACACACACACACTTTCACAAACGCATCCTCACACTCACACACTTTCACATACACTCTCACAAATGCATCCTCACACTCACACACACACTTTCACATACCCTCTCACAAACGCATCCTCACACTCACACACTTTCACATACACTCCACAAATGCATCCTCATACTCACACACTTTCACATACACTCTCACAAACGCATCCTCACACACATACACATACACACACACACACTTTCACATACACTCTCACAAACGCATCCTCACACTCACACACTCACACACTTTCACATACACTCTCACAAACACATCCTCACACTCACACACTTTCACATACACTCTCACAAACGCATCCTCACACACACACACACACACACACACACACACACGCACACACACACACACACTTTCACATACACTCTCACAAACGCATCCTCACACTCACACACTTTCACATACACTCCACAAACGCATCCTCACACACACACACTTTCACATACACTCTCACAAACGCATCCTCACACACACACACACACACACACACACACACACGCACACACACACACACACTTTCACAAACGCATCCTCACACTCACACACTTTCACATACACTCTCACAAACGCATCCTCACACACACACACACACACACTTTCACATACACTCTCACAAACGCATCCTCACACTCACACACTTTCACATACACTCCACAAACGCATCCTCACACTCACACACTTTCACATACACTCCACAAACGCATCCTCACACTCACACACTTTCACATACACTCTCACAAACGCATCCTCACACACTTTCACATACACTCCACAAACGCATCCTCACACTCACACACTTCCACATACACTCCACAAACGCATCCTCACACTCACACACTTTCACATACACTCCACAAACGCATCCTCACACTCACACACTTTCACATACACTTCAGAAACGCATCCTCACACTCACACACTTTCACATACACTCCACAAACACATCCTCACACTCACACACTTTCAAATACACTCTCACAATCGCATCCTCACACACACACACACACACACACACACACACACACACACACACACACACACACTTTCACATACACTCCACAAATGCATCCTCACACTCACACACTCACACACTTTCACATACACTCTCACAAACACATCCTCACACTCACACACTTTCACATACACTCCACAAACGCATCCTCACACACACACACTTTCACATACACTCCACAAACGCATCCTCACACTCACACACTTTCACATACACTCCAGAAACGCATCCTCACACACACGCACTTTCACATACACTCTCACAAACACATCCTCACACTCACACACTTTCAAATACACTCTCACAATCGCATCCTCACACACACACACACTTTCACATACACTCCACAAACGCATCCTCACACTCACACACTTTCACATACACTCTCACAATCGCATCCTCACACACACACACACACACACACACACACTTTCACATACACTTCACAAACGCATCCTCACACTCACACACTCACACACTTTCACATACACTCTCACAAACACATCCTCACACTCACACACTTTCACATACACTCCACAAACGCATCCTCACACACACTTTCACATACACTCTCACAAACGCATCCTCACACACACACACACACTTTCACATACACTCTCACAAACGCATTCCTCACACTCACACACTTTCACATACACTCTCACAAACGCATCCTCACACACACACACTTTCACATACACTCTCATAAACGCATCCTCACACTCACACACTCACACACTTTCACATACACTCTCACAAACGCATCCTCACACTCACACACTTTCACATACACTCTCATAAACGCATCCTCACACTCACACACTCACACACTTTCACATACACTCTCACAAACGCATCCTCACGCTCACACACTTTCACATACTCTCACAAACGCATCCTCACACACATACACACACACACACACACACACACACTTTCACACACACTCTCACAAACGCATCCTCACACACACACACACACACTTTCACACACACTCCACAAACGCATCCTCACACTCACACACTTTCACATACACTCCACAAACGCATCCTCACACTCACACACACACACTCACACACTTTCACATACACTCTCACAAACGCATCCTCACATTCACACACTTTCACATACACTCTCACAAATGCATCCTCACACTCACACACTTTCACATACACTCTCACAAACGCATCCTCACACTCAAACACTTTCACATACACTCCACAAACGCATCCTCACAATCACACACTTTCACATACACTCTCACAAACACATCCTCACACTCACACTTTCACATACACTCTCACAAACACATCCTCACACTCACACACTTTCACATACACTCTCACAAACACATCCTCACACTCACACACTTTCACATACACTCTCACAAACACATCCTCACACTCACACACTTTCACATACTCTCACAAACGCATCCTCACACACACACACTTTCACATACACTCCACAAACGCATCCTCACACTCACACACTTTCACATACACTCTCACAAACGCATCCTCACACTCACACACTTTCACATACACTCTCACAAACGCATCCTCACACACACACTTTCACATACACTCTCACAAACGCATCCTCACACACACACTTTCACATACACTCTCACAAACACATTCCTCACACTCACACACTTTCACATACACTCCACAAACACATCCTCACACTCACACACTTTCCCATACACTCTCACAAACACATCCTCACACACACACATTTTCACATACACTCCACAAACGCATCCTCACACTCACACACTTTCACATACACTCTCACAAACACATCCTCACACTCACACACTTTCACATACACTCTCACAAACACATCCTCACACTCACACACTTTCACATACACTCTCACAAACACATCCTCACACTCACACACTTTCACATACACTCTCACAAACACATCCTCACACTCACACACTTTCACATACACTCTCACAAACACATCCTCACACACACACACATTTTCACATACACTCCACAAACGCATCCTCACACTCACACACTTTCACATACACTCTCACAAACGCATCCTCACACTCACACACTTTCACATACACTCTAACAAACACATCCTCACACTCACACACTTTCCCATACACTCTCACAAACACATCCTCACACTCACACACTTTCACATACACTCTCACAAACACATCCTCACACTCACACTTTCACATACACTCTCACAAACGCATCCTCACACACACACACACTTTCACATACACTCCACAAACGCATCCTCACACTCACACACTTTCACATAAACTCTCACAAACGCATCCTCACACTCACACACTTTCACATACACTCCACAAACGCATCCTCACACACACACACTTTCACATACACTCTCACAAACACATCCTCACACTCACACTTTCACATACACTCTCACAAACATATTCCTCACACTCACACACTTTCACATACACTCTCACAAACACATCCTCACACTCACACTTTCACATACACTCCACAAACGCATCCTCACACTCACACACTTTCACATACACTCTCACGAACACATCCTCACACACTTTCACCTACACTCCACAAACGCATCCTCACACACACACACTTTCACATACACTCTCACAAACGCATCCTCACACACACACACTTTCACATACACTCTCACCTCTGAGAGCAAAAACCAGACAGAGAGCAAAAACAGTCACAAGAACTTGGGTCCATCTAGGGGCACAAACCTCCATCTCACTTTCTTGCTCTTCAGTGGAGTTACCTTTGGTAGAAATTTGACGAGATCAAGGAAATCATTGTCTAAACCTTTGAATCAGTGCAGCATTTCTTTTTGCATCTATTCCTAAAATTATATTTCCTTCAATTCTGAAAAATAAATCTTTAACAAAATCCTTTTTTTCAGCAAATGTGACAACTTACCCCAACTTTTACTGAGAACATAGTTCAAAGTTTCAGGTAAAATCTACCTTCATCATAAATTATTCTTGACTGAATGTATGCCAGTGTGGTTTTATTGTGATCATCTTTACCCCAAAAGCTGTGAGAAACAGTACTGAAGCTTTAGTTTGAAGGACAGAATTCACAAATATTATTTTTGTTTACTTATTGTAATTTGCTCTTTGAAGATCTCTTCTCCAGGTCAGTTTTATTGCATGGCGTCTGCAGTGTGTGAGTTTCTGAGTTTTCGTTTAATCCATTACATAAGGAAATAATATCACTCCTTTAAAAGGTATGATGTTATGAGCCAGAATAAAAAATCTAGAAATTGCATGTTTGAATATGTAATGGTCTCTGAAAATAGGGAATATATAAATGTATTTGTGTTCTCCAAGAGGAAAGAATGAGGATGGTGGTAAAAACATAGTAGAGATAAACTGTATACTCTGTCTTAAATCCTCATCTTCTGTCTGTTGCATTACAAGCCAATTTTGCTGTAGCAAATTATGCAACTTCCTAAAATACAACCTTAATTTCAAACAGCACTTATGGGCAGGAGTTGTCAGGGTTTGACCATTCAGAAGTAGTTCTGATATTTCTGATATATGAATAGAAGTCAATAAAGCTGAAGAGGCTGCTTGTGTAGAAAACAATAAACATGTATACAAAGTGACAGAACAGGCAAAAATTGCAAGTTGTAAAAATGCAGATTTTATCAGATTAAATACCATTCTCACAGAAATCTAGTTTATTACAATTACATTATTCACTTAGCTATAGCACACATTATTTTAAATGCATACACAAAATAGATCTTGACTATGCTTATTTTAGTATTAGGCTACTCATAGCAGGGCTGCCATTTGCTGATCACAGCTATGGAATGATATTGCGGACTTTATTCAAAAGGAATTGCAAATTGTATTTGCAATTGCGTTTTCAATTTGTGGACGCATAAAATGTGACATAATCCAAACGCAAATGCAAATCGCGCATTACCGTTTTCATTTTCGATTAAGTGAACGCACAGTGTCTGCCAAATTTAAAATGGAAATGCAAAGTCCGTTTGCAATTGTGTTTCCCATATCTTACGAGCTATGAGCCTGTCATATTTAAATAGCAATATTAATTACCCCATTTGCCTTTTCACTCTCTCTGCACTGTGCATGTAAACTGCCAAAACTCAAATGGAATCGCAATACCTTTTGCATTTGAATTTCCAACGTCTACACTGAAACCTGTCAATCAAGTGACAGGGGTGGGGCCATTTTATTGGGCGTGTTTGCATTGGGAAGTGACGATCGTACTAAAATGTACCATGTTTTTACTAGGGTAAATATGAGTTAACGATAGTGTTTATAATTAAGCCACAGTAGCCACAAATGTACAGTTGTCTGAGACGCAATGTTCTTTAACATCATGAACCATAAAATGTAGTCCTGCTATTGTTTATTTTCATAATAGGTAAACACAGGCCACAAGTTAACACGGTCACATTTCCTTGATTCAGCAGCTGCACGATGTAAAGCCGATAGTCCTGTCTTGAATCTAGAGATCTGGTGTTGATTCAGTGTAGCTTGGTAGCTCAGTGGTTAATGACTGTCATCTCTCCCGGCATACTGTCTTTTAGCGCGTGTTCGAAACCCGGGCCAACACAGACGTTCTTTATTTTTTTGTTTATCCTACTAACTTCAGCCGCCAAACGGGCGACATCACACTCCCGAGTCGAATGCACAAAGTCTGAACTACTGAGGAAGCAAGTCCGAAATCAGCGGTTGAAGTTAGTAGCAGGCGGCGATATAACCCAAATTGTAAAGTCACCTTGGCCAATCAGAAGCAGTAAGCAGCGCACAATCTGACGTCAAACACAGCGGATAACGGCGCACACTCAGACGTCGCAGGGCAAAAACCCCGGTTATACTGTCCACACGACAACACTGCAACCGGCGTTTCTGAAAATGCTCACCCTGGCCGTAGTTTTCAAAAATGTTCGGTTTCGGTGCCCTGAAACAGCGTTTTCGTGTGGACGAAAGGCCGAACCGCGTAAAAAAAGTCACGGTTATAAAAATACCGTGTCCGTGTGGACAGGGCCTAAGACACACTAAATGAAACTGGGATCCGCTTGATCTTCATCATCACATTATTAGCACAGCAGAAGTCTTCTCTTGCAAATGTTTTAACACTTTTTCATTTGTTTCACACATTTTTCACACCCTTTTTCAAAACAGTTACCACAGATCTCATTGAAAGGCCCCAAACTCTATTGGATTCACTGTGTTGAACAAAAGAAAAAAATCTATTCACAGCTGATAGAAACTACTTGCATAATTATAAATCTGTATGCACCTGTGTGAAACTCATTTGCACAACTCTTCAATCAGCAATCAGTCCATCTATAAAAGAAGCCACCTCTGTGTTGCTATTTGCAAGCATGGATCAAAGAGGCTATAGGCACGGAAGGAGAGTAAGAGGCCATGGCAGAGGGGCCCGAGGAAGAGGAGTTTGTATGCGTGGTGGAGGAGCTGCAGCAGCAGCAAGAGGACAAAATCGAGCTCAAGTTTCAAATGAAATTTGGGCAACAATTATTGTCCATGTCATCAATCATGGCTTGTCCTTTAGAAATGCTGGACAAAGGCTTTTTCGGAATGAGAACAGGTAATTCACAGTGTTACTGTAATGTATACAACTGTGTATTTCAGCCTTACTGTATTGCCCTGTTAGCAGAACAAACTGTGTCTACAGTAATGCAGATGTTTTATCAATCCCATTTATGTGACTGTCATACAGTAATGTCAATTTTGACATGCTTTTTGCTTTTACTTTATAGAATCCACACATTGCCACACACTGGTGGCAGAGGAAAGATATTTAGTATTGAACAGGAGTCTGCCATTGTAGATATGGTAGTGGCAAACAATGCAATCAGACTGCGTGAAATCCATGGAAGCAGTAATTGCAGATTATGGAGCATTTCGAAATATAAACTGAGTTTGGCAACTATAGATCGAGTCCTTAAACGAAACCATGTCAGAATGAAGCAGCTGTACAGAGTTCCATTTCAAAGAAACTCTGACATCGTAAAGGAGGCACGATTCCAGTATGTGCAGGTACAGATTTTTTTTTTTGTAATACCTTGTTTACCATAGTTACATGCGACTGGAATAATTTGCTTTATGAATTTGCTCTTTCTCTTCGAGCATAATGAAGCTGAAGGGGCACATCACAAATTCATTTGTGGATGAAGCCGGCTTCAACCTCTGTAAAGTGAGGCGACGCGGGAGGAACATCATTGGGCAGAGGGCCACTGTCACAGTGCCAGGTCAGAGGGGTGCCAATATCACCATGTGTGCTGCCATCTCCAATGATGGAGTCCTTTGCCACATACCAACTATTGGCCCATACAATACAGAACGCCTAATTACATTTCTTGATGCATTGAAAGAATTACTGATTCCACCCGAAGAGAGAGGGCTGATGAGGCCTGGCATGACTCTGTATGTCATAATTTGGGACAATGTGGCTTTCCACCACTCTCGCCTTGTGAATGACTGATTTGCAGCACAGCCTCGTATTATGATACAATTCCTCCCTGCATACTCTCCTTTTCTGAACCCAATCGAGGAGTTCTTCTCTGCTTGGAGGTGGAAGGTGTATGATCACCGGCCATATGAGCAGATGCCCCTCCTGGAGGCAATGAATGCTGGTTGCCTGGCAATAGGTGCAGAGGACTGCCAGGGATGGATACGCCATGCAAGGAGGTATTTCCCTCGGTGCATTGCAAGGGAAAACATTCAATGTGATGTTGATTAGAACCTGTGGCATAATCGTCAAGAACGAATGAACTAGATATAATGTATATCCTTTTTTTTTTTTTTAAAAAGGGTATTTCCAACCATAAGTTTCCTTTTTTAGCTTTTTTTTTTTTCCAGTATCCATTTGAGTTTGTAAAGTATCATATTTCATATTGATGGCTGTATTTTGTTGTCCATTGTGTAATGATTGATTGAAAGAATAAATTAATTTGACCAAGTTGTGGTGTTTGATGGAAATATTTGCTTATGTTGCATGTTTTGTGAGTGTTAGAGCATTTTGCTAACAAAATGAGTCCTTTTGGCCATTGAGCTTCAGTTTTATCCTGTGTGTTAACGGTTTTGAAAATGTGATGTCGGAGTGGGCAAATGTGTTTAAGCAATTGAGGAAAAACTGTAAAGCATTTAATTACAGCATTGCATGTCCTTGTGATTTCAAAAACGAGTGATGTGGGAGTTCTCAAATCAGAAAGCTTTTATTTTATAAGGTAAATCTGCTTCATATCTTAAAATATGCAAAGTCAAAACAGGCGAAATGCAGAATTTTTAGTTGGGTAAAAGTAAGCAAATCAGCATTCAATTTTGCTCTGCATATGTAGAGTACATGATGTATCATTGTTTTATTATGTGTTACTGATAAAGATAAATTAATAGATCTTTTCACAGATAAACGTTTTCAGTTTTTCACAAGAAGCATCAAACCAAGATTGAAAGTTGCCTCTCTCATCTCCCAGAGCAGCACAGTTCTCTCCAGATGGATCCTGCTTTTTCCAGTTATCAGGTTCTCTTGGCCCCCCACTGAACCAGAACCTTTAAGAAACAAACAATAATACATTTGGTTAAAGTAAACAAAGTAAAATGAAAATAAATAACTGGTGGTTTTGCAATACTTATACACCGAGGTAATCATTGTAAAAATGTTAAGCAACCAAATCACACATGCAGAGTTCTTACTGTACTCCAGTTTCTTTGAGAGTTTGGTTATTCACCCAAACCCAGTGTCCTTCAGTTTCCAGATCATTGAGACCAATCCAGTGAGTCTGTTTTACTTTAGAGACCAGAAAATCCTGATTGAGAAAAAAAGTGATACAAAATAATTGTTGGTAAAGGTAAAAAAAAAAAGCTGTGTGATAAAAACTTAAATGACCTTGTAAAGTAGTTGTTATGAAACTGACAATGATGATGGCATAAAGAACCCAAATGCAGTTTATTTCGAATGTTGATGACCCAAAAACATCAACTAAGAACTTAAATGACACGAGAAAAAAAAAAAAAAAAACAGTCACATTCGTTTAAGTGCTGTTACACGGATCCGGCCAGGGCACAGTTTCAGTGGGCGGGAACTACAGTCGCAGTGAGGATCCAGGCCGTGTCTGTGGAAACGAGCGCACATTTTTTTCTGGAGTTCAGAACTGAAGACATCAAGACGGTCAAGTCAGACACAGACTGCTCGCTGTTATCCTCAAAAACCTCACCAAGGTACAGTATGTCACACCGTGTGTTCAAACAGTTTTACTTTAATTTAATTTCTTATGCTGTGTACTCGATAACTTAAAAGTTTGGTTTTTTATTGATCCTTAGATCTGTGTTGGATTGTAATGCTGGAGAACACTAAGGCCTCTGTTATCAGAGAACTTGCTAACATGAAGAAAACGTCCAGAGGTCTGTAATTATACGTAATTCAGGATTTTTTTTTTACTTAACTTAATTTAAACTTTAGTAATTTTAACTGCTTCTATTAATTTTATTGTTTAAGATTGCTGTGTGGCAATTATAGTGTTGAGATAGCAATGTTAACGTTTAAGTGTTAACTCTTGAAAGAATGAGTTGACTTCTGAATTAAAATGTCCTTATTTTTGAGGGAAACATTCCAGGGTTTTTCTCTATATAGTGGACTTCAGTGGGGTTCACTGGATGGAAGGTCCAAATTGCAGCTTCAGTGAAGCTTCAAATGCCTCTACAAGATTCCAGCCGAGGAAGAAGGGTCTTATTTAGATCATTAAAAAAACAAAAAATAATTTATACACTTTAACCTCAAACGCTTGTCTTGTCTGTGCATTCCGGTTCATGACAGTTAGGGTATGTCGAAAACTCCCATCTCATTTTCTCTTCCAAATTCAAAATCACTTTAAGTCATCATATATTCCTGTTTTATAGATTTTTTTAAAGGGCTTTTGAACTTCTTTGCATGTTCACTTTGCATGGGTCGGTACTTTTTCTGTGATGTAAGACAATTTTGAAGTTGAAGGAGAAAATGAGATGGGAGTCTTCCAATTCCCCACAGTCAGCAGAAATGAGAAAAAAGTGTTTATTACGTTTGAAAGAAATTACAAAAATGCATGATTTCACCACAGGGGGCTTTATTCACCCCCTGGAGCTGTGTGAGCTATGTTTTATTACAGTTGCGTGCACTTTATTTCACATCTTCTGAACAGTTGACAACAAACACCCTCTTTCCCCATTGAAAGTCTTGGAAGAGCAGGGACTTTTTTATTCTGGACTAATTTATTCTGGAAGAGGAATAATCTAGGATGCTTTGAGGGTGAGTAGAAAATGGACAAATTTTCATTCCGGGTTGAAATAATGCTATAAACATACCCAGATATGTCACATAACCTGCTTTCTGGAATACCCCCCAGCTGTAAGTCAATATTGTCTTTATTACACTTACTTCTAGTATCAGTTAATTCATAAATGATCTGACCTGTTCTTTTTGGTTGGTTATGGTGACCAGCTTGGCTTCTTTTGAAACACAGACATCTCGACTGCTTGACCAGTTCAGTTTATCAGAGCTGAATAAATACAGCTTTCCACGACAAGCTATCCAGCCATCCACAGAGAGATTACAAAACTGAGCTGTGATGAATGAATAATCTTTCATTATTTAGATCATAAGGTAAGTCAAACTTCACAAAAATTGTGAAAAAAATGTGATCACACTTTGAATGCAAACTGACACTCACCATCGTAAAATGAAAGCCAGTTTCTAAGTGTGTTGTATCTGGCTGTAAGGTCATTCAACTCTTTCTTCATGACTGATGAAAATACAATTAAAAAAGGAGAAAACAAGCACCCATTTAAAGAATTGACCTGAGGCAGTTTTAAATGCGGAATTATAAAAAAGTAATGAACATGTCAAAAGCCAAATCATCAAGATGAGGTGGAAAGTGTTCTTTAACACTTGTGTAATTAGCTTTAAATTCCTCTAGCTTTTCATCAGAACTTAAGAAAAAAAATGGTCAATTTAGTAAAAGCTGCTGTAAATGAAACTGGTTAGTGCTCTAATATTTATGAAACATTGTTTTCTCACTTGTGTTGTTGATCTGTTGAGCTGACAGTTCCATTGAAAACATGTGCTGGTCATTCACTGATTCATCAGCAAGCTTGTTATTATCTGAATAAAGACAACATTTTGGTAGATTTGAATATGTCAACAATCATATCATTATTTATATCAAGACTTAAATTATCTAAAAACAAAAACAAACAAACAACAACAACAAAAACCTTTGAATGGTGTTTATAAATTAAAGGCTAAATTAATTTGAGTTTAAATTGAGTTTAATGTTGAAAATTAATAAAGGCATTTGCTTTCCTGTCCTGAATCTTATCTTTCTTACCAAAAGTTTAATTTCCTAAAGTGGCAGAGGTTTCTCACACATAGATTGAAATAAAAAGACTTCCTCTTCCTTACACTATAGAAAAGTGAAGCCAAAATGTCCCATATGTGGCTAACTAAAAGCAAAAAAAAGCAAAAAAAAAAAAGAAAAAAAAGAAAAAAAAAGTAATTAAAGGGAAAGTTCACCAAAAAATTACAATTTTTTAAATTAATTCCTCACCCTCAAGTCATTCCAAATCCGTAAGACCTTAGTTTATCTTTGGAACACAAATTAAGATATTTTTGATGCATTTTGAGAGCTCTTTGATCCTCCCATAGACAGCAAGCATACTACCATTATCAAGGTGCAGAAACATAGTAAGGACATCAGTAAATAGTCCATGTAGCATCACTAGTTCTGAGGCAAAAATGTCTTAATTTCTCTTCTGAAGATAAACAAAGGTCTTACGGTTTTAGAATGACTTGAGGGTGAGTGATTAATGACAGAATTTTCATTTGAAAGTGATGTGACATACAGCCAAGTATGGTGACCCATACTCAGAATTCGTGCTCTGCGTGTAACCCATCCAAAGAGCACACACACACACCGTGAACATACACCTAGAGCAGAGGGCAGCCATTTATGCTGCGGTGCCCGGGGAGCTGTTGGGGGTTCAGTGCCTTGCTCAAGGGCACCTCAGTCATGGTATTGAGGGTGGAGAGAGCGCTGTACATTCAAACCCCCCACCTAAAATTCCTGCTGGCCCAAAACTCGAACTCACAACCTTTGGATTACAAGTCCCACTCTCTAACCATTAGGCCATGACTTCCCCCAATTTTTTGGGTGAACTATCCCTTTAAGAACATGCATTGCTATTAGTTAATTATTTAAATTACCTAAAATAGTTTTGGGCTCATGTTCTATTCGTTTACATGGAGAGGGCAGGGTTTATGACCTATCCTGCAGCCAGCCACCAGGGGGATCAAAATGTTTTAGCTTAACTTTTTAGGTCATATGCGGCACATTTGGGCTGCGTTCTAAGTCGCATACTTTTGAGTAGGTTCCTTTTTTGATTAAGTAATTACTCCACAGCTGAAAAGAATTTTACATTCTATAGTATGAATGTAATGTGGATGTAGCACATTCTCCCTGTTGTGATCAACCAGTATCATACGGTTAAGGAAGTGATAAAATAAGGTTGTATTTTTTACTCCGTTTCCCTTTTTTCTGTCTCTCTTCTTGAGAACAGAGCAAAGATCTAGTATCAGTTATACTCACAAAGCATCCCCAGTGCGCAGAGACCTCCAAGAGCAAAAACAAGAGAGAAACCCAGAACAATCAGAAGAACTTTAGTCGGCTTTGGGGAAGTAACTTCTCGCTCTCGTTCTTGCATTTGAGTGGAGTTAACTGGGGTCAGAAATTTTATGAGATAAAGAAAATATGAGAAAATATTTTTATATATTTCTGAACTCTTTAATCACTCCAGCAAAGCTGTCTGAAACTACTCCTGAATTAGCATTTTGTAAAGTGTAGTCTTGTAGTAAATCAAAATATACCACTGCTCATTAAAGCATCTTGAAAACATGGACACTTGGTCCACCCACAGAAAGCAAAAAGGCAAATTTCACACGAGTTCACACATCACTGCTACTTAAGCAAATATTTATGTATATTTATGCTTTTAACAGATTTAAGTTTACATTTTTGACAAATGTTCTTATTGTCTAATCCTGTATTTTACATTTACATTCATGCATTTAGCAGACGCTTTTATCCAAAGTGACTTACAGTGCATTCAGGCTATACGTTTTATTTTTTTACTTAACATTTTAAACTAATTGAAAGCATTTAATTGAAATACATGAACAAATAAGATAGGTCTACCTCGATGCGGTGTAAGATGTTTCGGACAAAGGCATCTGCCAAATGTGCAATTGTTGAATGAACATAATACAGTACCAGTGCTAAACCTTTAAAATAGAAATTTCATTGCATACTGATAATGCTCCTGCCTTACCGTTGCGTTGATAGGGTTTTTCACCTGATGCAATTGTTGGACGCATGAAACTAGAATTTGCATAGACTGAATCCATTTCATGAGCCTGACCGAACATGTGCACTATGAGACTGCTGCTTGAGATTGTTGAGAAAAAGGAAGTCATGAAATGTCATTCTTATTAAAACAGACAGGAACAGAGCTGGGCAGATTAAATAAAAAATCCATTACTGATTACATGATGAAAACTGTAGTTAGTAACACAATCTAGGTTACTCAGGTAATGTATTCAGACTTTTTAGATTACTTTTAGACTACTTTTTTTATAACTTGTTTTAAACTTATCATTGAATTGATATATATATATATATATATATATATATATATATATATATATATATATATATATATATATATATATTAAAAAAAATAAAAAAATAAATCAACATCATAAAATGCATTACACATTATATTAAACCAGGGTTTCCCAAACTAGGCTTAATGTAGGAACTGCAGTGGGTTTGTGAGTTGATAAAAAGCAAATAATTAATTAAACACTAAAAATAGAAATATTTAAATTGTTTACCTGAATGCTAATGTTACCATTAAGTGACATCAAATCGTAAATATGTGAATGTGTTGGTAAATTATTGAAATATTAACTTCCTCAGTGATGTAGTGGACAGCACATTCCAGGGCCCAGTTTATGGAGGGGCCCCTCTCTTACCATAATTGTGGACAAAGGTTTGCTACATTTTGACTGGATCTTGGGGGAATAACATCTAACTGTGCGTTCACACCGCCGCCGTCGAGAGAGTCAAAAATCACTCTGGCCGCCCTGCTAACAATGCTGCAGAAAGATTTGTGAGTGCTCTGACGTAGATCGAATGTATATCTTGTATTTAAAGTGGCTGCAATGAAAACAGGCTTGTTGATCTCGTGCAGGATAACGTTACAAGTTAACCTCATTAAATATTGATGTGTACGAAGTATTAAAGGGATAGTTCACCCAAAAATCTAAATTATGCCATTAATAACTCACCTTCATGTCGTTCCAAACCAGTAAGACCTCCATTTATCTTCTGAACACAGTTTAAGATATTTTAGATTTAGTCCGCGAGCTCTCAGTCCCTCCATTTAAACTGTGTGTAAGGTATACTGTCCATGTCCAGAAAGGTAAGAAAAACATCATCAAAGTAGTCCATGTGACATCAGAGGGTCAATTAGAATATTTTGAAGCATCGAAAATACATTTCGTTCTAAAAATAGCAGAAACTACGACTTTATTCAGCATTGTCTTCTCTTCTGTGTCTGTTGTGAGAGAGTTTGTGATATCCGGTTCGCGAACGAATCATTCGATGTAGCTGGATCTTTTTGAACCAGTTCACCAAATGGAACTGAATCATTTTAAACGGTTCGCGTCTCCAATGCGCATTAATCCACAAATGACTTAAGCTGTTAACTTGTTTAATGTGGCTGACACTCCCTCTGAGTTCAAACAAACCAATATCCCGGAGTAATGCATGCACTCAAACAGTACACTGACTGAACTGCTGTGAAGAGAGAACTGAAGATGAACACCGAGCCGAGCCAGATAATGACTCATACACATTACTAAGCAAGTCACAGTTCTCATAAAATAGGGTGAGGAAGAAAGATCTATCTTAAGATGAAAAGTATGAAACAATGCAATGTCTTGCAAAAGGCATCAAAACAAACAATATTTAGCAAAAAACAAATAGAGATTATTGAACTGTCAAAAGATTTGTGAGTGACTTAGAGCACAGAAGATCTTGGTCAGATGAAGATTTAATAAATACGGAAGTTCACTGTAAAACCCGACAAGTTAACTTAACTCAAACCGTTTGAGTAAACAGATTGCCTTGATTTAAACCATGTAAGTTTTAAAACTTTGCATTCAAGTAATTAAGTGATTAACTAAGTGCTGATTGAGCATTAGTGATGAACAGCTGCTGTTAACAAACATAATTACTGAAGAAAAGAGAAACACAAGAGCCACTACAACTGACTTCAGACACAGCCTTAGATGAAATCAACTGAAATAAAATACATGAAATCTCTCAAGATCTGATTAAACAACCCCACAAACAGCATCACCAGCTCCACTAATTAATAACCAGACTGACTTTATTTCTGTCAGACGTCTACAGAAGATCTTATTGAGAATGAACTAAGGTTTAGATGTTGATTTATTGTTTCATTTGAAGTAACCATGTTGGTCAACAATGGTGACCATAAAAAAAATGCTGCAGAGCATGCTGGGAGCCATGGATGAGTTTTGTACAACAATAGTACCCAGCATTCATTGCAGCATGTTTTTCATGCTGTATTCTGCATGTATTCTGATTATTGATGTCTGTGTTTGACCAACTACTGGCATAGAAGAACATTTTATGTGTACAAATTGTTTAGAAAGTCATTTTTATATTAACTGATTATCACAGAACCACAGGCTCTTAGTGTCATTTTTACTAGAAACACTTCTATTAATTACACAACATCTATTTAATCAGAGATTGGACTCCGTACGGATCAATAATTGTGAATAATAATGAATAATTATCATCACCAATATCAAGTATAACAACCTACACCTAGGTACAGGTTAACACCTGATGGCATTTCTTCTGGGCTTTTGAATTACAACCAATTTGTTTTAGAAACACACGGTTATAACAGCCAGAGAAAAGACTAAGACAGAAATCAAGGGTCAAGAGCCCAACTAAAGCAAACACTGATCTCTAACATGCAAATGAAACAATAAATCAACATCTAAACCTTAGTTCATTCTCAATAAGATCTTCTGTAGACGTCTGACAGAAATAAAGTCAGTCTGGTTATTAATTAGTGGAGCTGGTGATGCTGTTTGTGGGGTTGTTTAATCAGATCTTGAGAGATTTCATGTATTTTTTTTCAGTTAATTTCATCTAAGGCTGTGTCTGAAGTCAGTTCTAGTAGTTCTTGTGTTTCTCTTTTCTTCAGTAATTCTGTTTGTTAACAGCAGCTGTTCATTACTAATTAACAATTATCACTCAGTTAATCACTGCAATGTATATCTTCTTTCAGTGAACTCAACTGAATTAAGTTCAGAAGACTCATAACTGTTAGTTTTTTCAAATTAAATGGTTTAAGGCAATCGGTTTCCTCAAACGGTTTGAGTTAACATAACTTGTCAGGTTTGAGTGAGGCTGTGTCTGAAGTCAGCTTTAGTTCCTTTCTCTCTTTTCTTCAGTAATTCTGTTTGTTAACAGCAGGTGTTCATGGGGTCCGTGTACCTTCGTATAATTCATTTTTTAATTTGATATTGAAATCTGAAAAAAAGGATTTGTATTGAGAATTGTAGCGAAGTGCAGACCGCTTTCAGTTTATGTGAACATCTAGTTATAACTTTTGTTTAAGACAATATGCTGCATTTTGAACTATGAGGGAACTTGAAATTGAAATAAAAGGGAAGTCGTGGCCTAATGGTTAGAGAGTTGGACTCCCAATCGAAAGGTTGTGAGTTCAAGTCCCGGGCCGGCAGGAATTGTGGGTGGGGGGAGTGCATGTACAGTTCTCTCTCCACCTCCAATACCTCGACTTAGGTGCCCTTGAGCAAGGCACCGAACCCCCAACTGCTCCCCGGGCGCCGCAGCATAAATGGCTGCCCACTGCTCCGGGTGTGTGCTCACAGTGTGTGTGTGTGTTCACTGCTCTGTGTGTGTGCATTTCGGATGGGTTAAATGCAGAGCACAAATTCTGAGTATGGGTCACCATACTTGGCTGAATGTCACGTCACTTTTTTTTTTTTTGTCACTTAAAATGACAGATATGAATAGAAATTAGCACATCTATTATTTATTACTTTTCTATTTTGAGTTTTATTCATACAGCACTTTATGCAAATTTTCACATTGCATTGCATTGCATTTTCGTGCAAGTCAGCAAGTCATTTATAGATTATCAATGTATAATTTTGAAGTATATTTCCTACATTATGTGTATTTAAATTTTTTCTGCCTTTTTTAATTTTTTGATTTATGAATTCATTTAAAACAACCGCAAAAACGAGTAAAAAATGTACAATAAAGTACAATCAAATCCTTATAATCACATTGCACTTGAATAAAGTTTAATTTCTAATCTGCTGATTGCCCTGCAGGTGACCGCATAAATCTTTCTTCTTACAATGTTTTTTAAATTATTATTAAATAATTAAAAAGCACAGAAAACAATACAAATACATCTAAATTAAATGACTGAACAAAAAATTAATAAAATAAGTAATGTAGGAAATATGCTTGGGGCATGGGTTCTGTCAATAACTTGCTGACGTGCAAGAAAAACAGGTGAAAATCACGTTTCTCTCTCTCTCTATATTTATTATTTTTATTATGATTATTATTATTAATATTATTATTATGTAAAGTATAATATTATACACTATACCATAATATAATATAATATAATATAATATAATATAATATAATATAATATAATATAATATAATATAATATCCGAGTTATCTGGAACGCAGAGATGTTAGGTAAACATTTCAATAAAGGATTGTGTAGGCCTTCTACAATTCCGAGGCATTCTATAAGATGACATTTCATCTTGACAAACGGATAGAGACTCCTAAGTAGCACTTAAAGCACGGCTACGTGCGACTGTGTTAAGTGCATTTTTGGGAAATGCACATGAAACAATAACGGACGATCGTAAAATGACTCGTAGAAATATCTTCAGCGCTAAAACCGATCGTTATCGAGAAATGCAGCCCAGATTAACGAATGGCTTGACACAAACCGTACCAAGGCAAACCCTACAGAACTTTATTTTGTGTAGGCATAAATTTTGTAACCTACCAGTGAAACATTTAGTTTATCAAGTAAATATTAATTTACTTCGCACCTGCACTCACAACTTATAGTTTGTGCACTGCAGCGGGGGGAGAATGTATTAGACAAGCGCAGACCACTATTCATTTATGTGAACATAGGTAGTTTTAGACAATAAGCTGAGTTTATTTAATTCATATTGGGTACTGGCCATCTAACTGATAGCATAGAAAATGTGTATTTTCGCTGCCCACGTCACAGAACAGCTGTGTGACTCACAGTAGGAGCAAAGAATGGTGTATCGTTCCTTAAAGATTCACAGTCTTTGAAAGATCCATTATTATAGACAACAATTCACTGACCAATTATTATAGACAAGAACTTGATTTTATTTCTGAATCAATTAATGAAGCATTTGAACGAATAGATTGAATAAAAGGCTTCTTTATTAACACAATGAAATACCGCCATCTAGTGGTGATATTACTTTAATAATTCAAGAATCATTTTCATTTCATTATAATTTTTTTTTCATATTTCTGTATTAAAAATGTTGTAGAAAACATTAATCTTAATCATTATACATTTGTAATTGCTATGTAAATGCACGTACAGCTGTCTGATCAGCATTAAACTGTAATACATCTATAAAAGTATCTTCAGACACAGGGTCTATATCTCTGAATACTGATTTAATTGGTAACAGCCTATTGTCATATTATTCTAATGTTTTTATGTAAAAATTTTACATTAAATATGACATACAAAAGGTAAAATGTAAAATGTAAAAAAAAAATAATAATAATAATAAAAAAAATGAAAATCAGGTGCCCTTATGGGAAAGTTAATTTCTGACACTGATCTATGGTTTATTGTTCGAAGTGTTATTTCAGGGTTTTGATATGTTCTTATAACTCAAATGAGTTTACATTCAAATCATGACATCGAATTCACATTTCACTAAATTCAGTCACTGGAACAAGCACTAGGACGAACCATTAGTCCCATGCTAGTGGGAAAACAACCTATGATTTCCGAAATTTGCGTAAAGTGCTCTATGAATAAAACTCAAAATAGAAAAATAATATATGTGCTAATTTATATTCATATCTGTCATTTTATTTAAGTTCCCCCATGGTTTAAAGTGCAGCATATTGTCTAAAACAAAAGTTATGACTAACTTTACATGTTGACATAAATCTGCGCTTCGCTACAATAGTCGATATTCTCCCCGCGCTGCAGTGAGTCGCGCAGCTTTGCCAGACAGATTATGATAGGTGGGTACTATAATAAAACAGTCGTGTGCCAAAGGACCAAAATGATGAAGAGAAAGAGATAAAATGTAGTAGAAATAATCACGTTAAGAATCCGTAGGACTCTTATTATGTTTTTAGGACTATCATTATGTTGTAATGTTTGGTTGACCAATCAGCGGAGGGGGGCGTTTCATTACCGCCCACATGTAGGGATCGAATATTCAAGTTGTTTATTCGTTTCCTGTACCTGACATGAAAAAAAAGAAAAATGTGCAGTTTTTTCATTTTTCAGATGTCAATATAAAATTAAAAAACTAATTATACGAAGGTACACGGACCGTTCATCACTAAAGCTCAATTATCACTAAATTAATCACTTAATTACTTAATTGCAATGTATATCTTCTTTCAGTGAACTCAACTGAATTCAGAGTACTTATAACTGTTAGTTTTTTCAACTTAAATGGTTTAAGGCAATCGGTTTCCTCAAATGGTTTGAGTTAACATAACTTAAGGATATCTGTTTACTCAAACCGTTTGAGTTAAGTTTACTTGTCGGGTTTTACAGTCAAGGCAATCGGTTTACTCAAACGGTTTGAGTTAAGTTAACGTGTCGGGTTTTACAGTGTTTTAAGCGGCCATGCTTTATTATTTTTTTCCTTTTTGTTTTCTTGTTATAATGACTTAATTTTCTCTTTATCTCAACATAACGAAAGTCATTTTCTCATTATAACGACTTAATTTTCTCATTATCTCGACACAACGACATAATTTTCTCTAATAAGTTACAAAACTGCACCAGCAGGTGGCACTATAGACCTGAGTATAACTGTACACTGTTCACTTTACTGTACACGGACCTTCCTCGTGATCGCTATAATTTGTGCAGTCTTGTTCATTACTGACATTTAATTAATTCATAAATGTTAAAATGCTTTAATCAACATGATTATTTTGTGTATTAAGTTCTTGCTAGATGCATGAGTTTCACCAACGCATTCTGGGTCATAAAATAACTGCTTATCAAAACCAAGGTTGATGTCACTGTATTCTGTATTCTGTTTGCATCTTTATTTGTGATTCTTTTAGGCACATGATTAGGTAGTTAATAAGCGGAAATGTTCTGTGTACTGTATCTTCAGTAGGACAGGATTTAACGGTGTAGGCTATTTGGAAACTATAAGTGGTTCACTTATTTTCTATTTCTTATAGTTTCCATTCTTCCATTGATGTAAAAGCGGGACATGCTTTTACATCAATGAACGGTGGTGTACAGATGTAACTGTGTTAAAGAAGATGTGCTGTCCTGATCTAGAAACGCAGTTTATCAACTGCAAGCCGTTCTATTCGCCGCGGGAGTTTCACTCGCTCATTCTGGTCAGTGTTTACATTCCACCTCAAGCACATGTGAGCTCAGCTTTACAGAAACTCGCTGATCAGATCACAGACACAGAACAACAACACCCGGACTCTGTTTTAATCATTCTTGGGGACTTTAATAAAGCCAATCTCTCCCGTGAACTGCCAAAATACAGACAGCATGTTACCTGTCCCACCAGAGACAGTAATATACTGGATCACTGTTACACCACAATAAAGGATGCATATCACTCTGTTCCACGAGCAGCTTTGGGACGTTCTGATCACTGTCTGGTTCATCTTATACCGACCTACAAGCAGAAACTTAAATCTGCTAAACCTGTAGTAAAGACTGTGAAGAGATGGACCAGCGAAACAGAGCAGGATTTACAATCTTGTTTTGACATCACAGACTGGAGCGTTTTTGAAGCTGCTACCACCGATCTGGACGAACTCACAGAGACTGTAACATCCTATATTAGTTTCTGTGAGGATATATGCATTCCTACCAGGACTTATTTAACATTCAACAATGATAAGCCATGGTTTACAGTAAAACTCAGACACCTTCGTCAGGCCAAAGAGGATGCCTACAGAAATGGGGACAGGGTCTTGTACAATCAGGCCAGGAACACACTGAACAAAGAGATTAGAGCGGCTAAAAAGACCTATGCTAAAAAGTTGGAAGACCAGTTTACTTCCAACGACTCTACTTCAGTTTGGAGAGGACTGAGAGCCATCACAAACTACAAGACACCATCCCCTTGCACTGAGGCTAATCAACGACTTGCTAACGACCTGAATGAGTTTTATTGTAGATTTGAAACCCCCAACACCCACTCTGACCATCTCCCTGCACAACCATTAACACCTCCTGCAATCCCCCTCTCCATACCTCCTGCTCTTCAAATCTGTGAAGATGATGTGCGCCAGGTCTTCAAGAAAAACAAAAGAAGAAAAGCACCAGGCCCAGATGGCGTTACACCAGCCTGTCTGAAAATCTGTGCTGACCAGCTGGCCCCCATCTTTTCACAGATCTTCAACAGATCTCTGGAGTTGTGTGAAGTGCCTTCCTGCTTCAAACGCTCCACCATAATCCCCATTCCAAAGAAACCCAAGATAACAGGACTTAACGACTACAGACCTGTGGCTCTAACGTCTGTCGTCATGAAGTCGTTTGAAAAGCTGGTTCTGGCTTATCTGAAGGACATCACTGGACCCTTACTGGACCCCCTGCAGTTTGCGTACCGAGCAAACAGGTCCGTGGATGATGCAATCAACATGGCATTGCACTTCATCCTGCAACATCTGGACAAAACAGGGACTTATGTGAGGATCCTGTTTGTGGACTTTAGTTCGGCTTTCAACACCATCATCCCAACAACCCTCCAGACCAAACTGACCCAGCTCTCTGTTCCTAGCTCTATCTGTCAGTGGATCACCAGCTTTCTGACAGATAGGCAACAGTTAGTGAGACTGGGGAAATTCATGTCAAACAGCTGCTCCACCAACACTGGTGCCCCTCAGGGATGTGTTCTCTCCCCTCTGCTCTTCTCCCTGTACACCAACGACTGCACCTCTAAAGACCCCTCTGTCAAGCTCCTGAAGTTTGCAGACGACACTACAGTCATCGGCCTCATCCAGGACGGTGACGAGTCTGCTTACAGACAGGAGGTTGAGCAGCTGGCTGTCTGGTGCAGTCTTAACAACCTGGAGCTGAACACGCTCAAAACAGTGGAGATGACTGTGGACTTTAGGAGAAACCCCCCTGCACTTTCCCCACTCACCATCATGAACAGCACTGTGGCTGCAGTGGAGTCATTCAGATTCCTGGGAACCACCATCTCTCAGGACCTGAAGTGGGACAATCACATTGGCTCCATTGTGAAAAAAGCCCAACAAAGGTTGTACTTCCTTCGCCAGCTGAGGAAGTTTAACCTGCCACAGGAGCTGCTGAAACAGTTCTACTCAGCCGTCATTGAGTCAGTCCTGTGTACTTCAATTACTGTCTGGTTTGGTTCAGCTACAAAATCAGATATCAGAAGACTACAGAGAACTGTTCGGACTGCTGAAAGGATTATTGGTGCTCCCCTGCCCACCCTCCAAGAACTGTACACATCCAGAGTGAGGAAAAGGACTCAGAAAATCACTCTGGATCCCTCACATCCAAGTCACCCCATCTTTGAACTTTTGCCATCTGGCCGGCGCCTCAGAGCCGCAAATACAAGAACAGCAAGGCACAAGAATAGTTTCTTCCCCCAGGCAATCTACCTCATGAACAGTTAAATGTTTTCCACTTAAACTTATGCTTATGCAAAAATGTGCAATATCCTTATATTTATTTGTTACCCCTCCATCCTAGAACATTCCTGCATCTCACTCGATCCTATTCCATTATCATTTATAGCACAATTGTTTATACACTTATTTATTTGACAATTTGTAATTCTCCCGTAATTGTGTTTTTTTTTTTTTTTTTTTTTTTTTTTTTTTTTTTTTTTTTTTCTGTGTGTTGTTGTGTGTCTGTTTACTGGAAGCTTATGTCACTAAAACAAATTCCTTGTATGCGCAAGCATACTTGGCAATAAAGCTCTTTCTGATTCTGATTCTGATTCTGATTTCTGATTTGTGATGTGCTTTTTTTCCATTAATATTTATTGTTAACCATATTGATGAGAAAATGTGATGTATATGTAAAATGCTTAGGCTAATTTAATTCAGTTTTGTTCTATAATGTTGTAATCGTTTTTTCTGCACACACACACACTGCACATGAACGTTCTTTTCAAACTGAAGCTTGTAACGCACATGATATCTGCCACAGCATATAATTATAGGATGTCCTTTGTAAAGCGGCTCACGCTGAAAATAACAGCAACATTTTGTCACATTTAGCTTCAAACAATGTTTAAAAAACTGGTATGAATTTTTGACGGTCACTTTTTAGCACATTTACAACAATATTTGTCAACTTAGAGATATTTTAAATAGTTAAATATAAATATTAAATATTACACCTAAATGTTAAATGTTAAATATAAATGCTAAATCTAAATGTTAAATCTAAATGTTAAATCTAAATGTTAAATATAAATCTAAATGTTAAATCTAAATGTAAATGTAAATGTAAAATCTAAATGTAAAATCTAAATGTTAAATATAAATCTAAATGTTAAATATAAATCTAAATGTTAAATATAAATGTTAAATATAAATGTTAAATCTAAAAGTTAAATCTAAATCTAAAGGTTCAATCAAATGTTAAATCTAAATCTAAAACTTAATGTTGAATCTAAATGTTTCAGTTGAAACTAAATATTTAGCTAATATGCAAATTCAAAATGGCGGAAGTGCCAAAATAAAAGCTCGATGAGGTCAGTGTGTGTTTATAGCATTGTGTCAAATAAGTAACGAATAAAATAAAATCGTGATAATGACTACCTAAAATAATAAACACGTTTGGAGAAACTGTATTTGAAGAACAGGCTAGTGTCACTTTTATGAAAAGGTTCGCATGCTTAAACGCCAGCAAGAGCCAATGCTCTCGGCTAACGCCCATTCGTTGGACATTTTGAACAACAATAGCGTCAATAGTTACCGTACCTGGTCAGGGGCGGGCGGGGAAATAGGCTCTTGCGGCCGTTTAAGCATGCGAACATGACAGAGAGTGATGACATGATGAGTGATACAGTCTATGGTGAGGACATAACATTCAGTCAAAGTGAGACCCCTCGTGGCTGGCTATTATGGCTACAGGTCATAATAAGCCCTACACTTTTCATAAAAGTGACACTAGCTTACTCTTCAAATACAGTTCCACCAAACGTGTTTATTTTTTTAGGTAGTCATTATCCGGACTGTAAGTCGCATTTATTTAGACCCAAGAACCAAGAGAAAACATGACCGTCTACAGCCGCGAGAGGGCGCTATATGCTGCTTAGTTTGTAGGTGTTGTTGGCAGTATGACCGCTTTCACAGAGGGCACAGAGTAGAATATTGATTACGTTTTTTAAGGGAAGAAGGTTTTAGGCAGGATTTTATGCATAAGGTGTGTGTAGATATTAATGTTAGGGAAAAATGTGAATGCCAGGCAGAACCTGATTTTACCAAGTGAGACATGTTCCTGGGACAACATCTTTGTTGTCCCTGGAACAACATTGTGATTAACCAATCAGATTTGAAGAACCAGTTTATAGATTTTGTGAAGTTTACGCTTAAAATCACTGTTTGGTGCTTGTACATCAGTGTCATTCATGTATAATTTCCTCTGATTTTAGGGATTACTCATGGTTAGAGTTAGGTTTAGGTGTAGGGATATGGTCAAGAATATATTTTTGAAGTAAAATGTTGTTCCAGGGTCAACAAAATATGTTGACCTAGGAACACATCTAACTCAGCAAAATCAGGACGTGCAGAATGATGTGTACGTTTAGTAGGAAAACATCTCGGTTACGTATGTAACCATGGTTCCCTGAATAGGGAACGAGATGCTGCGGTCATCGCAGATAAGTCACCGGTATGGGAACACCCTTCGGTGTGACGAATGTCTGAAGCCCTATACCATCTCGCCAATCCTATTGGCCAAATAGCGCTTGGCACCGCCCTTACGCATGCGCACGCATCGTATACCTGGGTGCCGCACGCTATTTCGCTCAGATTTCATGAACTGAAGAAGAAGAATGCTATCAAGGTATGGAACGGCTAGGACCGCAGCATCTCGTTCCCTATTCAGGGAACCATACGTAACCAAGATGTTCCCTTTCATAGGTCACTTCGATGTTGCAATGACGTCACCGGTATGGGAACGCTATACCATAACGCCTGACATACCTGATAGCTGGGATCCAAGGAAGCATCTGCTTAAGCGGACAGAACTATAAGACTTGATAAAAGTACTCGGTGAGGACCAACCTGCCGCAGCACAGATATCATCCATTGAAGATCCACTGAGAAAAGCTTGTTAAGAAGCCACTGCTCTCGTGGAATGAGCTTTAACTCCTAAGGGCGAAGCGAGTCCGTGCGCCTCATAGGCTAAATTAACATTTAACATTTAGATTTAGATTTAGATTTAGCATTTATATTTAACAAATTAACATTTAGGTTTGACATTTAATATTTATATTTAACTATTTAAAATATCTCTAAGTTGACAAATATTGTTGTAAATGTGCTAAAAAGTGAGCGTCAAAAATTCATACCGTTTTTTTTTTACATTGTTTGAAGCTAAATGTGACAAAATGTTGCTGCTATTTTTAGCATGAGCAGCTTTACAAACGGAGCCCCATATATAATGACTAATAAAAATTACAAATTATATATAATTTTATTTCAAATAAATGGAAAATTAAAAGTGAGTTTAATCCAAGCAGCTCAAGATCTTAGAATAGTTCTGTATCCTTCTAAAGGCACTCTGTCTGTGTTCGTGGTTTTGCAATTTAAACAGGTTAATTACAAAAACTAAACGTTTGGTGTACTGTCTCTGGAAAAATCAACAGTGATTGATCAGCCTTTATTTATGTACAGTATTGTAGATGTTATTACCTAGGCGAAGCATAATTTGCTGAAATATATGCTACAGTAAGAGCGCCTGCATGGTTGTCCATCAGATGCGTGTCCAAGTTGAGTTTGTTACTATAGCAACAGTAAAACTGTTATGTTGTTATAATGAGAAAACAAACTTTCGTTATGTCGAGATAACGAGAAAAATAAGTCGTAAACAAAAAGGAAAAAAAATTATAATGCATGGCCGCTTAGAACTTCCGTAAATAAGAGAAGTTTCTGTCAAACAAATGAACTGTATTGTAATGCCAACTGTAAAAAAGCCAAGCACTGCTGAGCAGCAGACATGTGTTTGAAGCTACTGGAGGCTCAAGATCCTCTCCATGCAGTCTAACAGTTGTGTGTAAAGCTGCGTTTGTGTTACTAAGGTGCATAAGCTTAAATCAACAAGACTTATATTAGAGTTTGTACTGCTGTATCTTGTCTGTCAGCATATTTTTAATCCCCCCTTTGCTCCGCATTGTTTTTTCACTGCATGAGGTACATGTGGCATGAGAACATTGTCCGTTGTGTATTTTCAGTTCCCTCTTTGCTCCGCAGTGTTTTTTTCACAGCATATGGAAATGTAAGTGTGGCATGAAAGCAGAGTCAATTGCATGCATCGTATGCTGAATACGTGAGATTGGCCATCGCTGGTAATGATGCTGTAGGAAGTAACAATGCAAAAAATTTGGTAATGCTTAGAATAATGGTTTTTCATTAATAGGTTACTATGCTGGAAGTAATGCATGACCAATGTGTAGTACTGCAGTAACACTTCAGCTACTACTATCAACTAACATCGATAATAACTGAATAAATACTAAATGAGATTAAACTAATTAAAAAAGATTAAATTGTATAAGAAATACCAATTCATTATTTAAAATAGAATGGGCTAAAACTCAAATAGGGCAGATAACGAAGGGCAGACAGATGATGAGGATAACTAAAAACCAGAAACCGGTGATCTAAAGGGATGAAGATTAACTAATGATGAGCATAGGAAATTAAATGAGGACAGACAGGAACAAACAGAAACCAACATGTGACACTAGTGATCTGGACCATTATTTTAAAGTGAAAAAATATAACACTTGAGTAAATAGTGTGCATTATATGATCAGGTTCATAGTTCACATATCAGACATGTGTTAATTTGTGATTAGTAACTGAATTCTAAATTTCTTTAATTTCAAGTGTACGACTCAAGTGTACTTTAGGCAAGTCAAGTCAAGTCATCTTTATTTATATAGCGCTTTAAACAAAATACATTGCGTCAAAGCAACTGATAAACATTCATTAGGAAAACAGTGTGTCAATAATGCAAAATGATAGTTAAAGGCAGTTCATCATTGAATTCAGTGATGTCATCTCTGTTCAGTTTAAATAGTGTCAGATTGTGCAGAAGAATCATCTGTTTCCTGTGGTCTTGTCCTGGTGCTCCTCCGAGACAAGGTCTTTACAGGGGATCTGTATCTGGGGCTCTAGTTGACCTGGTCTCCGCTGTCTTTCAGGGATGTAGAGGTCCTTTCTAGGTGCTGATCCACCATCTGGTCTGGATACGTACTGGATCCGGGTGACTGCAGTGACCCTCTGATCGGGATACAGACTGGATCTGGTGGCTACGGTGACCTCTGAATAAGAGAGAAACAGACTAATATTAGCGTAGATGCCATTCTTCTAATGATGTAGCAAGTACATCGGGTGGTATGGGAAGTGTAGTATAATGCAGCCTAAAAATCCTTTAACGGATTTGGATATTATAAGCATATTAGTATGTTATGTGTAAGCCAGGTTAAAGAGATGGGTCTTTAATCTAGATTTAAACTGCAAGTGTCTGCCTCCCGAACAATGTTAGGTAGGTTATTCCAGAGTTTAGGCGCCAAATAGGAAAAGTACTAAATATACTAAAAATGTACTAGTTTTATTATTCTATTCTATTCTATTCTATTCTATTCTATTCTATTCTATTCTATTCTATTCTATTCTATTCTATTCTATTCTATTCTTTTAAGTATCAGAGATGTGTATCTGCCAAAAAATATTGTGATAATTCAAGCTTGTGTCTTTGGAAACATCATTGTCAGTAGCAATTTTTTTAAGTCACATTTAACCATATTTATATGTTACATTCACAGTAGAATGTCAAGTTGAGAAAATGTCTAAAGATATTTGATATTTGAGTCTTATTTAATTGCAATACATTTTGAAACAATTCTCCCCTAAAGTTCAGTTCAGATACAAATTTCAGTGACTATTTACACTAGCTGTCAAGTATACATTCTACAGAATGTTTCAGTAAAGCTGATTCAAAATATGTTGACCTAGGAACATATCGAACTCAGCAAAATCAGGACGTGCTTCAGTGCACTTATAAAAATAAAGAGTCTCAATGAAATATGTGGAGTTTCACAGAGCAGTTTATTTCCTGTTTGCACCATGAAAAGATGATGACTGCATAAAAGCTCCATAACAAAAGGCTAGTAAAGTAAGTCAACATAAAGATATGACAAATATTTTTGGTACACATTATCTTTAAGGTGCCTAGCATTAATACATGAATTTGCATAATATTCAGCTTTGTTGAATGTGGTCAAAGAATGAGTAAACATTGTGATGGTCACAATAGTGTCTGGCTGGATAACATTAAACTTTTTAAAAGGTTTAC
The DNA here is from genome assembly GCF_963082965.1 of Carassius carassius. Lineage (NCBI taxonomy): Eukaryota > Metazoa > Chordata > Actinopteri > Cypriniformes > Cyprinidae > Carassius > Carassius carassius. The sequence goes on along the minus strand of NC_081762.1, from coordinate 7,445,584 downwards.
AATATCAATCCAATTGCAGTTTCAAGTGAAAATTACACTAAAATGTTGCAATGACAAAATATTGAACTAAATAAAAAAAATAAGTGTTACAAAAAATTTACAATACTGATGTTGTAATACTGGTAGCACTAATATAAACATTTGTACACACCAAGCACAAAAATGTGTACGTGTGTGTGTGTGTGGTGGGGGGGGGGGGGGGTGTACTGTAAGTACATTCATTCTTCAAAATGTGTCTTTGTGTTCCATTGAAAAATATAAGTGAGCAATTGGCCAAAATCTATTCGGGAGCGGTGAATTAAACTGCTGCAGGAGCTTCACACACAAATCTTTTCTCTAGAAAGCAGAAAGCATCCGACCAGAAATCCGTCTCTCCACCAGGATGTCCCAGACCAGTGCAGTCCTCACCGTCCGGATGTTCTTTAGTCCAGTTATCAGGCTCTCTGATTCCATTCTCTCGTTTAATCCAGAATCTGCAGTGGAGAAAAACACAAAACACATCTGCCTCCAATATTGTTCTTTCAATGCAAAGGTTGTATTTTAAACATGAATGTAGATCTTACTCTACTGAATCATTAACTGGCTGGTTGTTCACCCAAACCCAGTGACCCTCAGTGTCCAAATCATTGAGACCAATCCAGTGGGTTACTTTAACTTTAGAAGTAACAAAATCCTGAAGGGTAACAAATAGAACAGTGACATGCATCTAGTGAGATCTGATGCAATGCACAAAAAATGCATAGTATTTAAAGTCATCATGAAATCACAGCTGAGCACATTCGAGATCATGTTGCATATAATTCCTATTCTACTGACATCACACATCAAATTTCTATACCATCAGTAAAAAGTGCCTAATAATTCCTTAAAAAGGCACAAAGTTGCTCTCTAGAATCCTGAAAAAAAGACACTTTCTCAATCAATCTGTCCTTCCAAGAAGCAGCTAAAGACAGACTAAACCACAACCACAAACAAATAAACTTACATTAATAACTTCTATTAAAAAAAAAAGACTTAAGTTTCTGTTAAAAATATCTGCTAAATAAATTCTAGATAAACAAAATGAAACCAGGAAGTGATGATTTGTTTCGATGTGAACTATTTAACTGTAGAATATGAAATTGAATCTCAGAAGGATGTATCAGCTGGTGAACACACCTGTTCTGTTTTGCTGTTTATGATCACTAGATGTCCTCCTAGAGTCACACAGTGATCTCGACTCTGTGTCCAGTTCATCTTGACCTTAGAGAAGTAGTAACACTTTCCTCCAGAATGAACCCAGTCGACGGCACAAAGTGCACAACCTGTGCTGTCTTTAGTAAAACAGGTAGAGATGAATCAATTATTCATTATTTCAGACACATTTTCTCTTTATATTACAGGGTATGTAAAGACATATAATCTTAAGATCTTAAGATCTCAAGACATACAATTTAATCTGTTCAGCTTTCTAAGTGTCTCCTCATGCTGGTTATGGAGCGCATCAAACTGTGCTTTGTAATCTGCATCCAAAACAAAGAAACAGTGATGATGAGATGGAGTGGGGCATTTGATAATTGACTGAACAAATTGGAATGAAATTGTTGTGGTTGATTAATTTTTTTCTCACCTGTGGCATTGTGGTCCTGATCAGACACAGACACATTGAAGTCTGGATTTAAAAAAGCAACATCTGCAAAACAAATCAATAGAATCTCAAATATTTCAGACCAGAGGAAGTGTCTTGGGTTCTTTTTTTTTTATACAATCTGAAATATGTGTAGATATAATATAAGTGCTTATATTTAGGGATGAGTTTAGAAGTAAAATGAGTTACTTGTAGCATGTGTAAGAAGTATCGCCAGAGAACAAACTCCTCCGAAAGCAAAGACCAGACAGACACTGAGAACTATCAGAAGATCTTTAATCCGTTTATGAACAGTCACTTCTTTCTTGAGGATCTCCTGGCCTGTGATTAGAAGTTTATAATAATTATTTATACAAGTCAAATGCTTGAAAAAGAACTAGATACATTAAATATATATATTTTTATGAGGAATATGTTGCTGTAAATGTACATTTACATTTATTCATTTAGATTAATCCTCGGTATAATTCAAGAACTTGACAAACATGTAAATAAATATTGGTTTGAGTTACACACACAAACCTGCATGTTGGGTTTCCATGTTTTGTGGGAATATTACATAGATGTAATGATTTTGTACAGTACAAACAGATTTAGGAAATTGCCATTTTTGTGGGGACATTTTGTTCCCATAACTTAGAGTGGGCTATAACACACACACACACACGTTTGTTTTTGTGAAAAGTGGGGACATCCCATAGGCGTAATGGTTTTTATACTGTACAAACTGTATATTCTATGGCCCTACACCAACCCTACACCTAACCCTCACAGGAAACTTTGTGCATTTTTACTTTCTCAAAAAAACTCATTCTGTATGATTTATAAGCGTTTTGAAAAATGGGGACATGGGTTATGTCCTCATAAGTCACCCTCTCCTTGTAATACCTGTGTCATACCCATGTCATTATACAGAGCTGTGTCCTGATATGTCACAAAAACAAGAACACACACACACACACACACACACACACAAACACCATATTTGGTAAAACCAGTTTAAACCAGAGTGAAACAAGAAGTATGATAAAGAATGAATCTGAACTTAGCCACAGTTCGTGATGCTTCCTTGAAGGAAGGAAATGTCACATTCTTACTCAGAAGTTTTATTTATTTAATAAAAGTTTATAGTGCTGTTTGATGATTTTGATACATAATGAATTAATGAATTAATTAATGAGAATTAACAGTACTTAAAAGAGTCAATCTTTTGTTTTAATTTATTTGAAGTATTTTATAGTGTAAAAGTGTTTGTTCTGCTTCACTGTATAATTAATCATCAATGCAGAACTCTTATTAGAATACTACATGTAAAGTAAAATAAAGGCTACAGAATATTTGACTAATAAATAATATGATTCTAATTTTAAATACTAATAAATGGTTTATCAGACATAATTAGATTTTTGTTGATAAATTGTCTTACCTTTGTACCGGGAGCATTTGTTAATTGAAGCAGTTGTTGAACATACGAGTTCAGAATTTGAATAGATTGCATCCATTTCATTAAACTGGCAGATGTCTGAGTGACTGACTGTTAAGGAAGTCCAACAGACTATTTAAATAGACATCAGGGTAGCACAGGAAACATCACCGGCAGACAGTAGAGCAGCAAAAAAAAAAAAAACCTAAGCTAAATATGATAACATTTCCAAAAAACAAAATGACAGAAGTCTCATGTATGGTGTACATTTTAGGACATCCTCAGACCTCAATCATCAAATGAAAAGGCGTCATGCCTCAGACTAAAAGGCTTCAGTCATCGGACAAAACGGCATTGCGCCTCTGACTGAAAAGCTTCAGGTCTCAGGAAAAACGACGTCAGATGTCAGTTCTCATACAATTAACGTTAGGCATCAGATGAAACAGACTCAGGCAAAAAGTCATCAGACGAAACGGACTCAGACAAAAAGTCATCAGACAAAAAGTCATCAGACGAAACGGACTCAGGTGGAATATAGCGTTGCCCCGCCCCATGTGACGTCACACGCACGCCGTTCACAGGAAGTGGTATATCATGGTTGATTGATGGCAAAAGGTATATTTTAGGATATTTTATATTTTAACAGTTTTATTCAAATGTTACACTAATTAAGTTATATAGGGAAGAGAACATGCTTTTCGAGAGTCTTGTGTGCACGTTTAGAAAGTTAGTTAGCCATATTGCAACTAGCGAGCTTTTATTTTGGCCAAGTAGTAAAGTTACCCTTACGAAAAATAACCAAAAACAAATAAAAAACAAATGGTCGATATAGTTAAATCATGGTATCCACAGATTAACTATGGTTTTGCTACTAACCATAGTTTAACCATGGTGTTTGTAGTAAAACTGTAGTTATACAAATGGTACATTAATCATTACACTAAAAAAAACGTTACTACACTTTTACTATAATAAAACCACAATGCATTATATATAGAAAAACTTTGTTGTTTCATGTCATAAATAATCATAACAATTATACGTGTAAAACTTACTTATTTGTGGATGTAACTTTTATGAGTATGATTATGTATAACACGCAATAAACACCATGCTAAATCCACATGATTTATAATGGTTTATAAGTCTTATATCTTGACATTATTTATTTCAAATATATACAGTATCTTACTATCTTATTGATAAGGGAAATTTACTAGTCCAAAATAAAAGCTCGCTAGTTGCAATATGGCTAACTAACTTTTTAAACGTGCACACAAGACTCTCGAAAAGCATGTTCTCTTCCCTATATAACTTATTTAGTGTAACATTTGAATAAAACTGCTAAAATATAAAATATCAGACGCTGCTTACCTCCTTTTGCCATCAATCAACCATTATATACCACTTCCTGTGAACGGCGTGCGTGTGACGTCACATGGGGCGGGGCAAAGCGATACTCCACCTGAGTCCGTTTCGTCTGATGACTTTTTGTCTGAGTCCGTTTCGTCTGATGACTTTTTGTCTGAGTCCGTTTCGTCTGATGACTTTTTGCCTGAGTCCGTTTCGTCCGATGACTTTTTGTCTGAGTCCGTTTCGTCCGATGACTTTTTGTCTGAGTCCGTTTCGTCCGATGACTTTTTGTCTGAGTTTGTTTCGTCTGATGACTTTTTGCCTGAGTCCGTTTCGTCTGATGACTTTTTGTCCGAGTCCGTTTCGTCTGATGACTTTTTGTCCGAGTCCGTTTCGTCTAATGACTTTTTGTCTGAGTCCGTTTCATCTGATGCCTAACGTTAATTGTATGAGAACTGACATCTGACGTCGTTTTTCCTGAGACCTGAAGCTTTTCAGTCAGAGGCGCGATGCCGTTTTTTCCTATGACTGAAGCCTTTTAGTCTGAGGCATGACGCCTTTTCATTTAATGACTGAGGTCTGAGGATGTCCTAAAATTTACACCGTACTCATGACAATTATGTCTTAAAACACCCATTTCACTCACCCATATTTAGTTTTTCTGTCAAGCTGTCTTGTATTTCTTGCATTGGGCTTGTCTCTTCTATCAAAATTGTTAATAATATTGCTTCTTTCAAAAAACAAAACAAAAAAGAAGACATTTCTTGTACATAAAACCTTAAAGGTGCAGTGTGCAATGTGGACATGCTGAGATATTGTGGTATTTTACTCTTTAGTACAGACAAAAAATTACATACTGCATTTATCTGGTTTTGATTTCTCCTGATAGTACCAGTAGTTTTGAAATTCATTTTATCAGCCATGTTCTATGTGTGTGTGTGTGTGTGTTATAATTATTATTACTACTCCAATTATTATATTATTGTTGCTTTTGTTAAAATAGTCAAAAGATGGTCACAAGATAAATATTCAGTTCAAATATTCAAATATTCACATTCAAATGAACAAACAAAAAATCTGGATCTCCATGTCTACCTTGCAAATCACCTGTTCCTGCTCATCTCCAGACTGGATCTCTTCTCTCCACTTTCCCTAATTGCAGGTTCAGTTGTTAGATTTGTCAGCATTAATATTTTTATACTTAGATTTTTTGAGGGACATCAAACTGTAACACTGTGTGTCCCAACCAGATGTAACGCAACGTAATAAAAAGTATCTTTTCTATGTAGTTTTTGTCCTACCCAACCACGACAGCGACACATAACAAGAGGCGACATGGAATTCTACAACCCGAATTCCGGAAAAGTTGGGACGTTTTTTAAATTTTAATAAAATGAAAACTAAAGGAATTTCAAATCACATGAGCCAATATTTTATTCACAATAGAACATAGATAAAGTAGCAAATGTTTAAACTGAGAAATTTTACACTTTTATCCACTTAATTAGCTCATTTAAAATTTAATGCCTGCTACAGGTCTCAAAAAAGTTGGCACGGGGGCAACAAATCGCTAAAAAAGCAAGCAGTTTTGAAAAGATTCAGCTGGGAGAGTATCCAGTGATTAATTAAGTTAATTGATATCAGGTCTGTAACATGATTAGCTATAAAAGCTTTGTCTTAGAGAAGCAGAGTCTCTCAGAAGTAAAGATGGGCAGAGGCTCTCCAATCTGTGAAAGACTGCGTAAAAAAATTGTGGAAAACTTTAAAAACAATGTTCCTCAACGTCAAATTGCAAAGGCTTTGCAAATCTCATCATCTACAGTGCATAACATCATCAAAAGATTCAGAGAAACTGGAGAAATCTCTGTGCGTAAGGGACAAGGCCGGAGACCTTTATTGGATGCCCGTGGTCTTCGGGCTCTCAGACGACACTGCATCACTCATCGGCATGATTGTGTCAATGACATTACTAAATGGGCCCAGGAATACTTTCAGAAACCACTGTCGGTAAACACAATCCGCCGTGCCATCAGCAGATGCCAACTAAAGCTCTATCATGCAAAAAGGAAGCCATATGTGAACATGGTCCAGAAGCGCCGTCGTGTCCTGTGGGCCGAGGCTCATTTAAAATGGACTATTTCAAAGTGGAATAGTGTTTTATGGTCAGACGAGTCCAAATTTGACATTCTTGTTGGAAATCACGGACGCCGTGTCCTCCGGGCTAAAGAGGAGGGAGACCTTCCAGCATGTTATCAGCGTTCAGTTCAAAAGCCAGCATCTCTGATGGTATGGGGGTGCATAAGTGCATACGGTATGGGCAGCTTGCATGTTTTGGAAGGCTCTGTGAATGCTGAAAGGTATATAAAGGTTTTAGAGCAACATATGCTTCCCTCCAAACAACGTCTATTTCAGGTAAGGCCTTGTTTATTTCAGCAGGACAATGCAAAACCACATACTGCAGCTATAACAACAGCATGGCTTCGTCGTAGAAGAGTCCGGGTGCTAACCTGGCCTGCCTGCAGTCCAGATCTTTCACCTATAGAGAACATTTGGCGCATCATTAAACGAAAAATACGTCAAAGACGACCACAAACTCTTCAGCAGCTGGAAATCTATATAAGGCAAGAATGGGACCAAATTCCAACAGCAAAACTCCAGCAACTCATAGCCTCAATGCCCAGATGTCTTCAAACTGTTTTGAAAAGAAAAGGAGATGCTACACCATGGTAAACATGCCCCGTCCCAACTATTTTGAGACCTGTAGCAGAAATCAAAATTGAAATGAGCTCATTTTGTGCATAAAATTGTAAACTTTCTCAGTTTAAACATTTGCTATGTTATCTATGTTCTATTTTGAATAAAATATTGGCTCATGTGATTTGAAAGTCTTTTAGTTTTCATTTTATTAAAATTTAAAAAACGTCCCAACTTTTCCGGAATTCGGGTTGTATTTTAGAAATGTTTTTTTTTAAAAAACCTTTTCAGGAACAACAGAATGATTATGTGCTTTATTCAATGTTAAATGTCTAATGTGAGTTTGAATATTATTTGCATGATCTTTATAGTCATAGTGAAAGCAACAATAGATATTTTACCTGAGATCTTGAAAATAAATCATCTATTTCTAATGTCCACTTTTCTTTATTTTACACTTGCCATGTTTTTGCTGACAAATCATATCTACACTGGACGCAACAAAGCATTGCAAATCATTTGAACTTTATGTCAGCACGTCATTAATAGAATGAGTCAGCAGTTTTCTGTTGGGGATTTGTGCCGCGCCGCCTCACATCCAGTGTAGACCGTATCACTGATTATAATAAGTTCTATTGTATTTTGTTGCATTACGCCTCGACTCTCGTGTCTGATGTAGACAAAATGTAAGATAGTGTTGCTAGTGTTGTTGATAGTTTGCTGCGGTTTAATTTTCATGCCACATTAATTGAAATTAAAAAACATTTTCTCTCATGGGCCAGTTATGGCCTATGGGCCACCTATTGAGGAACCCTGCTGTACACCAATGACTGCACATCTAAAGACCCCTCTGTCAAGCTTCACACAACACCACACTCACGGACTGCTGAGCGAATCATTGATACAACCCTCCCCACTCATCCAGAACTGTACTCATCTAGAGTGAGCAAAAGGGCTAGCAAAATCACTCTGGACCCCTCACATACAGCACACTCTCTCTTTGAACTGTTCTGGTCGACACTACAGAGCTCTGATCGCCAGAACGACCAGACACAGGAACAGTTTCTTCGCTCAGGCAATCCATCTAATGAACACTTGATAATAACTGGAACACACAACACTATTTATACACTCATACACTTATTTATCTAACACACACACACACACACTTAGTCTATACTTCAAATTAACACATAATTTACCTGTACATACAAACTGTCTATTGTAATATACCTGCATATACAATTGTACATTTATATATTTTGTTATTCCTTGTTTAATTGTTCTTTTATTTATTTATTTATTTATTAATAAAAATAGTGTCATTCTGTTGCACTGCAGAATCTTCTGTCATGAAAAAATATTCCTCGTATGTGTAAACATACCTGCCAATAAAGGTCATTCTGATTCTAAAGCTCATTCTGATAATGTATATTTATGGTTTATTTTGTTCATTATTAGCTAAAATGTGTCTGTGTAGTGGCCCAAAATGATGAAATAGTCTTGTGCCTTTGAGGCCAGTGGTCATGATAGTCACTAAATGTTTTGGTAATGTCTATTTACTTGTGGTGCTATTTTCTGAACTACCTCTTCAAATACAGAAGAGCAATTTCACAAGCAATAAAACATACTATAGAAATCCGTAAAGCTGTAGAGACTGCATTTAGTGATCTCTTGTGGAGAAAACAAAACAGAACTGGCAAAAACTGCATGTTGTAAACATACAAAATCAAATTAGCAGTGATTAAATAGTTTAATTTTTCACAGGGACCTATTGTGAATTGAAATAGCTGTAGCACACATTTACACTGTTAATTTATCTATAGCACGCATTATCTTCAGATGTCTGCAAAAAAATAATTTTGACTATACATTTATTTTAATCTTCAGTTTCAGAAATGATATTAAAGCATTCAATTACAGAAATGCATGTCATTTTGATGTTAAAACTGACTGCAAGATGAGTGAAGTATGAGCTATTAAACAAAAAGCTTATGTTTTATTATTTGAATCTGCTTCAGATCTCATTCTGTATAAGGCAGAACAGGAGAAATGCAGCATTTTTAGTTGGGTAAAAGTAAGCAAATCCAAACCTGGGTTTGTTCTGCACGTGGAAAGTACATTATATATTACTGATGTTTCATTGTGTATCACTTATATAGGTAAATTAATATTTCTTTTCACAAATAAATTTTTTAAGTTTTTTACAAGAAGCATCAAACCAAGATTGAAAGTTGCCGCTCTCATCTCCCAGAGCAGCACAGTTCTCTCCAGATGGATCCTCGATTTTCCAGTTATCAGGTTCTCTTGGCCCCCCACTGAACCAGAGCCTTTAAGAAACAAACAATAATACATTTGGTTAAAGTAAAAAAAAAAAAAAATTAGAAAATATTACTGGAGGTTTTGCAATACTAATACACATGTGTAATCCCTTTAAAAATATAAGAGAATTTAAAGTTGTCAAGCAACAAACTTTCCAAAAAAAAAAAAAAAGAAAGAAAAGAAAAGAAAATCACACATGCAGAGTTCTTACTGTACTCCAGTTTCTTTGAGAGTTTGGTTATTCACCCAAACCCAGTGTCCTTCAGTTTCCAGATCATTGAGACCAATCCAGTGAGTCTGTTTTATTTTAGAAACCAGAAAATTCTGATGGAGAATAAATACATAGGAAAGTGTAATAGTTTGCATAGTTAAAGGTATAAGTACATAAGTAAGTAAATAAATAAATAAAAATACTCTTAAAATAATTTTTTTAATTGAAATATAAACCATGTAAAGTCCCCGTCATGAAACAGACAATGATTATGAGGTAGAGAACCCAAGTGCAGATTATTTAGAATGCTGATAACCCAAAAACATAAATTTAGATCCCTAGACCAAGAAACCTAGATCCCAAAAACCTAGACTGATGTGACACCCATCAGCTGTAAGTAAAGTTATTTGTCTCATAACACTTGCATGAAGTACCAATTAATTCATAATTGATCTGACTTGCCTGTTCTATTTGGTTGGTTATGGTGACCAGATCTGCTCCTTTTGAAACACAGACATCTCGACTGCTTGACCAGTTCAGTTTATCAGAGTTGAATGAATACAGCTTTCCACGACAAGCTATCCAGCCATCCACAGAGAGATTACAAAACTGAGCTGTGATGAATGAATAAAGTGTAATCAAACCTTCCATTATTTTGATCATAAGGTTAATCAAACTGGTTCCATGTGCAAAAATATTTGATCACACATTGTATGCAAACTGTTACTCACCATCGTTAAATGACAACCATTTTCTTAGTGTGTTGTATCTGGCTGTAAGACTTAAGAACTCTTTCTTCATTACTGATCAAAAGAATTAAAAAAGAAGAAACAAGCAGCTTTTTAGGGAATCGAACTCAGACTGAGGCAGTTTTGACTGCTGAACTCTGTATCTCTGTCTCTCTCTCTCTCTCTCTCTCTCTCTCTCTCTCTATCTTTCTATAGATACAGTATATACAAATGAATGGAATTGACAACTCACCATCATGAAGTTGAAAGCGATCTCTAACTCTTGTGTAATTGGATTTACATTCCTCTAGCTCTCTAATCAGAACTTGGAAATAAATAAATAAAAACATACATAAATAAAAAGAAAACAGATTAAGACAAATAGATAATGGTACTCATTTACTGTAAATGAAACATGCTTATGCTCTACCATTAATGAAAACGTTTTCTTACTTGTGCCGTTGATCTCTTGAGCTGACAGTTGCTTTGAAATCATGATGTGCTGATTATTCAGGGACTCAAAATCAGCAAGCTTTTGATTATCTGATTAAAGACAAAATAGACTATTGGTTAATATGTATATATATTATGATTTTTTTGAAAAATCCATATTATTTTTACAAAGTTTGGCTCACGTCCACTTCTATGGAGAGAATGGAGTTTATGTCCTATACTGCAGCAAGCTCTCTCTCTCTCTCTCTCTGGTAACTTTCCTCATACATGCAGAGTACAATTGACCATCTGCACGGAGCAGATAAGCCAGCTTGTAATCTTTCGGTGAGCTCATTTTATATGTGCTATATGTAGGTAGAGACTCTCACAGGAACCTCTCCTGCCACATTCTTATCAGAAACTGAGAAGCAAAATAATTGCATCCCCGTAAATAATGATAGGAATTAAAATATTATTATTATTATCAAACAACATATCATTTTATATCCAGAGTCTGGTTACAAAATCCTGATATTAAACAGCCCAAACTCTTGTAGGGTAACATAAACATAAACAGAGAATTAGATTTGAACCAATATATATTTGTGCTTTTTTTTATTTTAGTTCAATTTTTTTTCTTTAATATTTATATTATTTAAGGAGACTTTACTAAATATTTACATAATATACAGATCATTTTTAATCGGTGCACTTTGGTGATTTCTCTCATCAGAAACAGCAAAGTGCAGATGCACATGCATGTAAATAAGAGATTAATTCACCAAACACTGCAGACAACATCACTGATTATAAGATTTTTTAGAGTGCTTACACTCATGTTAGACTGAATAATGTAAATGTTCTTTGCTCGCTGTATAATTTGTTTGTTGTTTGAATAATCGTGGACATGCGGTGCTTTAATTAACCTTAAAAAGTGTTTTTATTAAATGTGATCAGGTTAAATACAAATTTGAACTTATTAAATTATTTTTTATCTCATAATATAGTAGCCTACTTGGCTAAAATGTTATGATGTCCGTAGTTAATAGAGTACAATTAGGCTACAGTGATTTGAGCATGTTTTACCAGAGACTAGAGTGCAATTGAACTGCTGTGGTTATATGATGGACGGGGCGCTATTGAACTTACATTTCATTTGGGAAATCCAATATTTACTTTTTAAATACTGAATGTGTTTCACTATTTTCAAATTCAACTTTCAAATTTAATACCATTTTCTAACACACATCCTCACTGCATTAACACAATTGTGGGTGAACTAATAGAAACTGACCAATTATTATTTTGACAACCGTATGGTATCAAATAGAAAGAGGGAAGGGATTTTTTTTTGGGACTGAAGGAATGCAACACCTGTTGAGTACCATGAAACAGCTTTAAAAGATCAAAGACAATTTTTTATATAACTCTGACTGGATTTGTTTGAAAAGTGAAAGGGTGAACTAACCCTTTAATGTTAAAGGGTTAGTTCACCCAAAAATGAAAATTATGTCATTAATGACTCACCCTCATGTCGTTCCAAACCCGTAAGACCTCTGTTTATCTTTGGAACACTGTTTAAGATATTTTAGATTTAGTCCGAGAGCTTTCTGTCCCTCCATTGTGAGTGTGTACGGTATACTGTCCATGTCCAGAAAGGTAAGAAAAACATCATCAAAGTAGTCCATGTGACATCAGAGGGTCAGTTAGAATTTTTTGAAGCATCGAAAATACATTTTGGTCCAAAAATAGCTAAAACTATGACTTTATTCAGCATTGTCTTCTCTTCCGTGTCTGTTGTGAGTAGGGATACACGATCATGATTTTTCATGGCCGATTCTGTTACCGATTTTTTTACAAGCAAACTGGCCAATTCCGATTCCGATTTCTGTTTTTTTTTATCTTTAAGCAACAAACAAGAAAGAAGGAAAGTGTGCATAAACAAGATGTTTATTTGGTATTTAATAGGCCAAACTGGCTTTTGGCTATTGAAAACAATAACCGTAACCATCTGAAATTAAAAGCAGTAACTGCACAGTAAGTAGCCTACATTCAATACAAACATAGATGGTACAGACATCAGCATTTACCTTTTGTTTTTGAATTGGTTTGAAACTACATAGAACTGGCCTTAAATGAAAAGATTAACTGTAACCATGTGAATTTAAAGGCAACAACTGCATAGTTCTACAATCCAAACAACACAATCAACACACAATCAGTAAGATGTTTCTTAATCAGCATTCAGTATTTGTTTTAGTTTTTAAATTTGGTTTAAAAAAAAAAGGTCTTTACCAGTGAGACTAAATAAAAGTATGCTATATAAATACATTATTCCAAAATGTTAAAATCAAATAATGTTGGTGCGAATAAAACAAAGGTGCAAAGTGTTTCATTCATCCAATAATAAAAAAATAAAGAATAATAATTGGATTAATGAAACACTTTTTTTCAGTGTGCTACAGCAGGTGATTTTTAAATCAAATTCTATGTAAGTCTATGTAATTTTAAGGAAAAAAAAAATCATCCTAATGCAAAAGTGACATTTACTTCTGTCTTTTCACACGTGTATGCAAGTTCTAATTTACAAAAAAAAAAAAAAAAAATTCAGTTTTGTCAGTTTTGTCCGTTTCGTTTCTCATCCAACACATGAGAAATTGAGCTGAACATCTCTTCACAGTCTACCTGTGTTCAGGGCGCGGACCGGTACAGTATACGCTCGTGCTGCTTTAGTGCGCGCAGAAAAGGGGCTCTTATTTGTGCGCCAGTACACCAACGGCTGATCGCTTCCTGCTATCTGTGCCTCAGACATGAAGCTCTGCACTTCCAGTGCTGAACGGCTGCCTGTGTCCTGCGCACAGATTTCGAAATACTTCCACACAAATGACATGATAGCGAATGATTACAATGTAGCCTGTGCACGCGGGCGCACTTCCGGAAAAATCGGTCGAAAAAAGACCAAAAAATGGCCGATTGCCGATCGCATACATTCCGGTTCCGATTTATGGCCGGTCAACCGGTGCATCCCTACTTGTGAGCGCATTCACTGCAGTTTTAGTGATATCCGGTTCGCGAACGAATCACTCGATGTAACAGGATCTTCTTGAACCAGTTCACCAAATCGAACTGAATCGTTTGAAATGGTTCACGTCTCCAATAAGCATTAATCCACAAATGACTTAAGTTGTTAACTTTTTAAATCTGGCTGACACTCCCTCTGAGTTAAAAGAAACCAATATCCCGGAGTAATTCAATTACTCAAACAGTACACTGACTGAACTGCTATGGAGAGAGAACTGAAGAAGAACACCAAGCCGAGCCAGATAAACAAAAGACTGACTCGTTCTCGAGTCAAAAACCATTTCTGTCAGATGCGTCCGATTCGAGAACCGAGGAGCTGATGATACTGCGCATATGTGATTCAGTGTGAAGCAGACTGACACACAGAGTGTCTGAAACAAACTGATTCTTTTGATGATTGATTCTGAACTGATTCTGTGCTAATGCTTTATTGGGTGGTTGTTCTGCACGCTTAGTAAACAAACTACAGCTAGTCCAAAATGCAGCAGCAAGAGTTCTTACTAGAACCAGGAAGCATGACCATATTAGCCCGGTCCTGTCAACACTGCACTGGCTCCCTATCAAGCATCGTATAGATTTTAAAATATTGCTTATTACTTATAAAGCCCTGAATGGTTTAGCACCTCAGTATTTGAATGAGCTCCTTTTACATTATAATCCTCTACGTCCGCTACGTTCTCAAAACTCAGGCAATTTGATAATACCTAGAATATCAAAATCAACTGCAGGCAGCATATCCTTTTCCTATTTGGCGCCCAAACTCTGGAATAACCTGCCTAACATTGTTCGGGAGGCAGACACACTCTTGCAGTTTAAATCTAGATTAAAGACCCATCTCTTTAACCTGGCATACACATAACATACTAATATGCTTTTATTATCCAAATCCGTTAAAGGATTTTTAGGCTGCATTAATTAGGTAAACCGGAACCGGAAACACTTCCCATAACACCCTATGTACTTGCTACATCATTAGAAGAATGGCATCTACGCTAATATTTGTATGTTTCTCTCTTGTTCCGAGGTCACCGTGGCCACCAGATCCAGTCTGTGTCCAGATCAGAGGGTCACTGCAGTCACCTGGATCCAGTACGTATCCAGACCAGATGGTGGATCAGCACCTAGAAAGGACCTCTACATCCCTGAAAGACAGCGGAGACCAGGACAACTAGAGCCCCAGATACAGATCCCCTGTAAAGATCTTGTCTCAGAGGAGCACCAGGACAAGACCACAGGAAACAGATGATTCTTCTGCACAATCTGACTTTGCTGCAGCCTGGAATTGAACTACTGGTTTCGTCTGGTCAGAGGAGAACTGGCCCCCCAACTGAGCCTGGTTTCTCCCAAGGTTTTTTTCTCCATTCTGTCACCGATGGAGTCTCTGTTCCTTGCCGCTGTCGCCTCTGGCTTGCTTAGTTGGGGACACTTCATCTACAGCGATATCGTTGACTTGATTGCAAATAAATGCACAGACACTATTTAACTGAACAGAGATGACATAACTGAATCCAATGATGAACTGCCTTTAACTATCATTTTTGCATTATTGACACTGTTTTCCTAATGAATGTTGTTCAATTGCTTTGACGCAATGTATTTTGTTTAAAGCGCTATATAAATAAAGGTGACTTTGACTTTGACTAATGTTATGAGCGCGGATAAACAGAAGGCTTGAATCAATGGGAATCATCGCCAATGACGTCATTACGTCGAGCGCATAAGAACTGGTGAACCGTTTTCTTGAACCGGTTTTTTGAATCGAACTGTCCGAAAGAACCGGTTCACCAAAAAGAACCGAACTTCCCATCACTACTGGTGATCCGAAAACCGATGCAACCGGATCTTGACTCGAGAAAGAGTCAATCTTTTGTTTCATTATCTGGCTCGGCTCGGTGTTCATCTTCAGTTCTCTCTTCACAGCAATTCACTCAGTGTACTGTTTGAGTAAATTAATTACTCCGGGATATTGGTTTGTTTTAACTCAGAGGGAGTGTCAGCCACATTAAAAAAGTTAACAGCTCAAGTCATTTGTGGATTAATGCTTATTGGAGACGCTAACCATTTAAAACGATTCAGTTCGATTTGGTGAACTGGTTCAAAAAGATCCGGTTACATCGAATGATTCGATCGCGAACCGGATATGACAAACTGCTTTGTTTTGAACTCTCTCACAGCAGACACGGCAGAGAAGACAATGCTGAATAAAGTTGTCGTTTTTGTTCTTTTTGGACCAAAATGTATTTTCGATGCTTCAAAAAATTCTGACTGACCCTCTGATGTCACATGGACTATTCTTACCTTTTTGGACATGGACAGTATACCGTACACACAGTTTCAATGGAGGGACTGAGAGCTCTCGGACTAAATCTAAAATATCTTAAACTGTTCTGAAGATGAACGGAGGTCTTACTGGTTTGGAACGACATGAGGGTGAGTCATTAATGACATAATTTTCATTTTTGGGTGAACTAACCCTTTAATAAAAAAATAAAATAAAAGATCGCTGCTCTTCATTGAACTGCTTTTTTTATTTAACGAACACGCTGTGATTTTGTACATTTAGATTTTTTGTTTTTTATTACTTGAATGCTTTTTTTGAGATGTAAAACAAAAAATACAAATAAAAAACACTATGCCTATTTCCTCTTTATTTCTTCTATTTGTGATGCAACATTACTAGGTGATGATTTTGCTTTGGAACTTACAGCAAACAAAATTTTTCTTAGAAGTGATATTTTATTAACAAGTTTCCGGATGAGCATGCGCAGATAATTAACACGGCGATTCCATCATCAGTTATTACACCATCTATCCAACCAGCACAAGAGAGAATCCCTATGACTAATCAATGCAGCCTTACCTTCACTATCTCGGACCCCTCTCCCTTGACAGGGGGGGCACCCTGGGCTTGAGAGTAATTACCGAGTTTGGAGCCCTCTCCCCAGACAGCACACCAAATATGCATAACCTTTACTCAGTTTATTATATGTCTGAACTCGTGAACTGACTTTTCTGACTTTGTCGATTTCCAACGGATGTAGCTCAGTCTATTTACAGTGCATGTGATTCCAAGGTCAAGGACTTCTAATGGAGAATGTGAAACTAAAAATAACTTATTTTTGAAAATTTGCTCACTGTGACTCATTTTGCTAGCACAGATCACATATACTGTTATTAAACCATTTGAATTATAAATAACGTTTTAGCTATATTTTGATTCAACATAAACAGTGAAGTGCTAGTTATTACAAAACAATATAATCACACAATAGCAACGTTCTCTCACATATTTTGCTACTCTATTTCCATCATCGATATAAGTAGCAGTGGGTGGTAATAGCCAAGAACTGTACAGTTTAACACAATCTTGTTGATAAGGTTTCTTTAGTTATTCAGAAATCTTGTAGCATTAACCACTGTAGTGAATCAACAGTTATGGAGGTTTGTTTGGCAATGATTGTCTACTAAAATTATGTTTTTAAAAATAAAAAGTTAAAATTGTTGTATGCCCTGAACAGAGCAAAGATAGTATCAACTACTCACTAAGCATCCACAGTGTAAAGAGACCTCCGAGAGCAAAAACAAAAGAGGAACCCAGAACAACCAGAAGAACTTTAATCCACTTTGGGGAAGTGACTTCTCTCTCTGGTTCTTGTTCTTCAGTGGAGTTATCTGGGGTCAGAAATGTGATTTAAACATGAGAAAATATTTTAAAATACTTTTTCTGAGCTGTTTAAGCAGTCCAGTATTGATGTCTGAGACTATTCCTGAGTTTACGGTTCTTTTCTGCAAGATAAAGTTGCCCAACCTGACATTTTCTACATTGTACTCCTGCAGTAAAACAGAAAACATCTTGTGACAGCTAGGCCTGTGCAATAACTTTCTATCAAGAAACATGATAAAAAGTTCATTAAAGGGCTTCACAGCATTTTAAGAACATCTACGCTTATAGACAGGAAGTCAAATGGCAAACTTCAGACGAGTTCATACATCATTGCTGCCTTTGCAAATATATTTATATTTATGCTTTTGGCAGCTTCACATGTATGACTTTGGCAGAAACTTTTATTCAGAGCATGTAATATTACATTCAACATTGTGTTCGAACCAATGCCACTGCTGTTGATAGCACCATGATCTACTGTATCTATCTAACATATAGAAAATTTTAATTTAATTTACAGCATTTGATTCCACTAACATATATGAACAGATCAAATATAAATGTCTACCTCAATGCAGGTTAAGATGTTTTGGAGGCATCTGCCAAATGTGCAAAGAACATAAGAAAACCTTATATTGTACCAGTGTTAAATCTTTAAAATATAAATTGTAATGCATATTGTTAATGCTCCTCCCTTACCGTTGCATTGAGAAGGTTTTTCACTGGAAGCAACTGTTGAAAGTATGAAACCTGAATTTTCATAGATCAAATCCATTTCATGAGACTGACAGAAGACGTGCCGGATGAGACTTGAGGGCTGCTTGAGATTGTTGAGAAAAAGGAAGTCATATAATGTGACATTCTTATACAATAGGAAGTTGTCTGAGTCTGAATAACAAATCTAGAAACTGTATGTTTGAGTATGTGATGATCTCTGAAAATAAGGAATAATGAAATGTATTCTCCAAATAGGAAGAATGAGATCTGTGGCCAGAGGCGGACAGAGTACACAGCTTCATTACTTGAGTAAAAGTACAGATACCCCTCAAGTACTCAAGTGCTATAGTCAGATGTCTACTTAGGTAAAAGTACTGAAGTACTTGTTTTTAAAAGTACTTGAGTATCAAGAGTACAACTAAATATCACATTACTATTGCCACAGTGCTTACATTTATGTACAGAAACGTCCTACATGGAGTTATGAAAATTTTTAATGTTAATACCTTGGAGAATGTAAAAGGAACTGAAAGTAAAATCAAGTCACTTTTACCTTTTTACCATGTTGCTTTATTTAACATTTCTCACGTACCCACAAGGCAATAGCACAATGGCAACGCTCTGACAAACCTTTGCTAGAGTTTTAATGAATTTTTTGCACCCACATTTGAACCTGACTGTGTTAAACACACCGCATACTCAAGAACATCAAAGCAAATGCTCAGCTTACATTAATGTGTAATATCAGAAAAGAAAATTCAGCTAACAATTGTGTGTAAATGTGAGTTTCTCTGATTTATCATCAATCAAATCAATAAACCTAAATCAGCAAAGAAGGCAATATAGCAATGTTCTGACACAGCTCTGGACCAGACCGTCTTATACCCGCAGCATAGAAGAGAAAATAATGTCAATATCAATAATGATTAAAGAAAATCAGCTAATCAGCTGTGTTTAGGTCAACATACAAAGAAGGAAAAATTAAATTAATAAACCTAAATCAGCAAAGAAGGCAATATAGCAATGTTCTGACACAGCTCTGGACCAGACCGTCTTATACCCGCAGCATAGAAGAGAAAATAATGTCAATGTCAATAATGATTAAAGAAAATCAGCTAATCAGCTGTGTTTAGGTCAACATACAAAGAAGGAAAAAATTCAGCTTATTTGAGTGAGAGTATTAAGCTCCTTCCTCTCACACTGACATACAGGCAAAGGCAGGAGAAAATACTTTCAGCTGAATAACACCATTCTCACACACACAATTAATGTGTGACAACCACTGATCTATATATATATATCAGTGGTAACAACTCTGTCTGTATGTGTATGTGTGTGTGTGTGTACTGTACTTCAATTCAGTCAAATGTCATGAAGTCTTTGGCAGAAAGCTGAATGTGATTGCTGATAGGCTCTTTTCAAGTGTAAGTACCTCAGGGAAAAACGTTGTTCAAGCGGCTGACTTATTATAAGTTTAAACATTGTAAATCGATTAGATGATTTCGTGAATCGGCTGTAAAATGTTTTTGTTCATATTTAAGTTAGTATATATTTTGTTGGGTATATAGCAAGGTGACGTGACTGTTAATAAGTATGCCTCAGTTTGTCAATGTAGCATTAATATCATTATAATCATGATTAATGTTTACTGTTTTGACCTTATAGGGACTGATGAAGACACTCAGCTCCTTATCCAGCGGAGAGTGGCTAATGAAGCCCTCTCCACTGGAAAGCGCAATGCTGCTATCAAAGGTTTTGAGTGAGTAAACAAATAATGTAAAATGTCATTCTGTACAGGTGCTGTTGACACTGAATGTAGTACATACTAACTTTCCAAGTAAAGGTCTTACTGAATTCTTTTTGTGCTTGATTTCAGTGCATTTATTGTGACAGAGCTTTTGTGACAGAGCAGTGGCTTGAAGGCAAAATTTCTGTTGCTCAAGTCAAAAGAAAATGGGAAAACCTAAAACTAAAATATAAAGTAAGATTAAAAAAATAATAATAATTGTTCACCCCAAAATTTGAATTCTTTCATGATTTGATCATGCTAATGTTTTTCCGTGTTATAGTAATGCAGTAATCTAATGAATATAATCGACTGTCTTGGTATTTTGCTTTTAAAATTTTATAGGATCTTAAATGTCCACAGACTGGAGTGAGCACCAAGGATGGTGAGATTACAGCAGCATCTTGGAAGTGGTATTCTGTCTTGGATGAGGCAATAGGGGGCAGACCTTCCATCACACCACCCAACCTTATTGCCTCATCCGGATCAGATCTTGCTGTAACCTCAAAATCCTCAGTCAGGTCAACAGCTGAAAGAGCAGGGAGGAAGAGGAAGGAAATAGAGGAGCTGATCCTTGAGATGGAGGCGAGGGAAGTAGAAAGAGAAGTTGAAGCAGTAGAAAGGGAGGAAAGGAGATGGAGAGAGATGATGGAAAGGGAGGAAAGAGAGATACGAGAGCATGAGGAGAGACAAGTACAAGAGGCCAAGGATAGAGAAGTGAAGTGACATTCAGCCAAGTATGGTGACCCATACTCAGAATTTGTGCTCTGCATTTAACCCATCCGAAATGCACACACACAGAGCAGTGAACACACACACACACTGTGAGCACACACCCGGAGCAGTGGGCAGCCGTTAATGCTGCGGCGCCCGGGGAGCAGTTGGGGGAGAACTGTACATGCACTCCCCCACCCACAATTCCTGCCAGCCCGGGACTCGAACCCACAACCTTTCGATTGGGAGTCCGACTCTCTAACCATTAGGCCACGACTTCCCACAGAAGAAAGAAGAGACAGAGAAATGAGAGAGAAAGAGGAAAGACGAGACAGGGAGACAAAGGAGAGAGAGGAGAGATTTCTTCAGCTTTTAGAGTTCATGGCTAAAAAATAAAGAATATTAATGTTAAACTACACTTTCTTTCCATTTATTTATGCTGAGGTTTTCATTTGATTCATGCTGTTTTATCAAGTTTCCAGGGATTTACAGTAGCTAGATTTTGTCATTTGTAAAGTGCTTAATACAGTATGTGGCATTGAGTAACCGCTATTTTAAAGCACTTATGTGTACACTGATTTTGTAGTAGTTTCCAGCTGAGAATGAGCACTGTAGAGAAAACCCAGACAGCTTTAAAAATGTATTTATTTAATTTGTCTCAAATTTAACTTCTACATGATTAAGAGCACAAAGCTTAAGACAAAATCACTTTTGCATCAAGTAGTATAATAGTGTTTAAAGCAACACCAAATGGTTATTTTTTACAACATTGTATAATGGTGCCAGGAAAATAAACTTTAAATAAAATAACAGCAATGTCAGATACAGACAATTTTCGAATTTCTTGAGGTTAACATAGTGATATCATCTACTAATATATAGGGCTTCACTTTATTACTTCAGAAATAAAGTCATTTGTAAAATTAAGCTGAAATAACTAGTGACATTTGTCATATGTAGGTAGAATTTCAAAAAGTTATGCAAATTCACACACACTGCCTTAGGCCTCGCGCCAAGGGCCCTATAAGTCTGCACTACATGACTTCACCAAAGAGAATTAGGAAATCCTGCAAAGGCAGAGCATCTCACACACTTCGGAGGGCCCTTCCCAAATGTTTCTGCATTTTAAAATTAATTAATAAGATTAATTAATAAAATTAAATCTTGCATTTTAAATTAATCCATGTCCCCTCTGAGATACATAAACTGTGTAAATACCTTTTTTTATATAGTCTAAGGTAAATACATGCTATTTTAGATGCAGATTCCAGTCACGTTTTCTAATGTTGGAATGAAAGACACTAAGTACCGGATGAAGTGCTTCTTATTCTTACCCAAAAATACAAAATGGGAAAAATAGTTAAAACTGATCACAAACTTGCTACTCAAGCTGTGTGGAAACATAGCCTATAGCCTATAGCATATACATATGTATATATATATATATATATATATATATGTATGTATGTATGTATGTATGTATATGTATATATATATGTGACTATGAAAATTGTAGATTAGCACTGAAGGCATCAAAACTATGAATTAACACATGTGAAATTATATATGGAATTATATACATAACAACAAAGTGTGAAACAACTGAAAATATGTCATATTCTAGGTTCTTCAAAGTAGCCACCTTTTGCTTTGATTACTGCTTTGCACACTCTTGGCATTCTCTTGATGAGCTTCAAGAGGTAGTCACCTGAAATGGTCTTCCAACAGTCTTGAAGGAGTTCCCAGAGAGATGCTTAGCACTTGTTGGCCCTTTTGCCTTCTGTCTGCGGTACAGCTCACCCCTAAACCATCTCGATTGGGTTCAGGTCCGGTGACTGTGGAGGCCAGGTCATTTGGCGCAGCACCCCATCACTCTCCTTCTTGGTCAAATAGCCCTTGATGCCTTCAGTGTGACTCTACAATTTTCATAGTCATGAAAATAAAGAAAACTCTTTGAATGAATAGGTGTGTCCAAACCTTTGGTCTGTACTGTATATATATATATATATAATATGCCTGTTTTTGAATGAGGAAGGATAATTTTTTTTTAAACCCTCCCAAACAACATGTGGTAATGTAGGTGTTGTTTGGGAGGGTTTAAAAATATATTCTTCCTCATTCAAAAACAGGCATATTCAATTATCAGACACGACAGGAACTTCAAATGGGACTAACTTCTATGGTCTTAAACTGAAAAAATTGCTATCCTGCAGAAAACACTCAAGATGGGTTTGGTGAGCAGAGGGGAAAAAAGTACCCCATGTGTAAAATGTAATATACTGCAGTATTTTTGATGTTGTAGGACTATATTTCTCCTGGAGGTCTAACCTCATCAGGCATTATAGCAGAAAATTTTGAGCCGTTAAACTGTCAAATAAAGGTTTCAAAAAGTATTGAATTAAAAGGGTGCCGTTAATTGTGGCCAATGTGTATTAGAAAAAAAAACATTTATTTCATGATGTTCTTACCCTTATTTTAACTTCTCATTATCCACTGAAAGGTTAGATTTTTGTGAATTTTTGCAAATAAAAGATCAAAAGGATTAACAATGCAGATACATTTTCACAGACTTTTTTGATCATATTTACCAAGGGTGCCAATATTTTTGACCATGACTATATATATAGTTATCATGGCAGGGTGAATGTTCCATGTGAAGTGGAGGATCGTCGACATTAAAATTCATTAAATCACCGTATATATAGAGAAATATGCACATGCAGTGAGTTATAAACTCGTTCTCTGTTATTTGGTGACTCGGATGACTGTGTAACTTTGCACATCATTAGCGATTGCTGACGAACGTGTCAGGGTGGGGAAGCTAACTGTTTCTCTCCAAAGCGTAACTGTTGTTGATTT
This sequence comes from Carassius carassius, assembly GCF_963082965.1. Lineage (NCBI taxonomy): Eukaryota > Metazoa > Chordata > Actinopteri > Cypriniformes > Cyprinidae > Carassius > Carassius carassius. The sequence continues at coordinate 7,421,973 of NC_081762.1, read as the reverse complement.
AATCTGTATTAGTGCACTGCTGAAAACTTTACTTGTGTATAACTTAATGCAGAACAGTGTTATTAATGCCTAGTTATTTTATTTAGAGGGGAGAAAGTGTTCCATATAGACCCTTTGTGTTTCCAGGGTGAGTGTAAAGCATTCAAGTGAGTGTTCACATTTATTGATTGTAAAATTGTTTAATAGTGTTTCACTAGAGTGAAATGGTATCATGTTCTAATGTCATGTGTTTCAAATGTTAAGGAAAAGTTTTGTATTTTGTCCCTTTATTATCCACAGAGGGAAATCAAGTCAGCATAGGCAGTGTTAACATGTGCTACAGTGGTGATGAGCTGTAAGTTTGAATCATCAACTCATTTGAGTCATCAACTCATTTTTGAAGTCCTATGAGTACTGATTTAGTAATGTAAGGTTGACTGAATATTAAATTGTACAGCTGTGTGTGTAATGTATAAGGGACATTTAAAAATGCAACTTCTAATTTCCTTTGCACTTTTCATGTAATTTGGGTAGCCTTATTTGGTTTGACAATTTTGTTATGTTGATCACATTACTTCCTAGACACAGGAAGTAATGTAAGCACCTTAACTGAAAGTTTCTTTAGAGAAAACCTCCATGGGGAAGACACGGACCTTCACTGCACCTCTAAGTGGCTAAGAATTACTGCAGCAAACAAGCTACCACTGCCATACTTGGGCTATGTTGAACTGGACATACAGGTGATGGGGCTAACTATACCCGAGTGTGGGTTTTTGATTGTCAGAGACGGGGACACCACTGAGCCAGATCCAATGCCCCCTGGTATAATAGGCATGAATATCACCCAGAGAAGCAGAGAGTTTGCACTGACTGAGTTTGACACGACTTTAGGAGGGAAGCTGGACTCTGTGTGGAGGGAAGCCTTCAATCGTGTACAGGAAATTGAGCTGGTAAAACAATGTCATCAGCCAGAGTTAGTGGTAAGGGCAAAACCCATATACCAGCCTCCTCTCTAGCCACAGTCTATGCCAGAGTAACCAAGAAGGCCACTGACACCAGTGTGTGGCTGCTGCTGGAACCAGGGAGTGCACCATTACCAGGCGGATTGATTCCCATGCCCACCTTAGTGTCGCCCCAAAGTCGAGTGTTTCCTGTTCAAGTGGTTAACTTCTCCCAGGAAGATGTTTGGCTGCCTCCTAAAGTTCGGCTTGGGATACTTACCCACTGTCAGTGTGCTGCAAGTGACGCTTGTGAGGTGAGATTCCAGCGCATCTCTGCTGACCATGAGGAGGTGAGAATTGACCATAGAAATAAAACAATGTCTGATTCTGATCTAAGTAATCTGTAAAGTAGGCTACATATAGGAGGTACTCCAGAACAGCAAGCAGAGCTTGGTGTACTACTTATGAAGCATGCAGATGTGTTCGCAGTTCGTGATGAAGACCTGGGATACACAGATCGTGTAAAGCATGAGATCCATTTGACAGATGATTCTCCCATTTCTCAGCCATATCACAGGATACCACCGACTCAGTTTGAGGAGGTCAAAGAGCATATCTCGGGTTTACTTCGGAAGGGTGTCATACAGGAAAGCTCAAGTTCCTTTGCCTCACCCATTGTGCTGGTCCGCAAGGCTGATGGAAGTCTGAGGCTGTGTGTGGATTATAGGAGACTAAACTCCAAGACCAAACGTGATGCTTTCCCATTGCCGCGCATTGATGAGAGCTTGGATGCATTGGGTGGAGCACAAGTTTTCTCAACAATAGACCTTGCTAGTGGTTACCATCAAGTTGCGGTCCATGAAAATTACAGACCTAAAACGGCCTTCACTACACCGTTTGGCCTCTATGAATACCGACGCATGCCCTTCGGGCTATGCAATGCGCCCGCAACCTTCCAGCGGCTCATGCAGGCCACCATGAGTGACTTAGTTTTACAAATTGTGCTCATCTACTTGGATGACTTGTTGGCGTACTCGTCCACCTTTGACGAACATCTAGTGCGCCTTGAAATGGTGTTCAAAAGGTTGAGAGAAACTGGGCTAAAGGTGAAAGTAGAGAAGTGTCATTTCCTGCAGGCAGAAGTGAGATTCCTTGGCCATCAAGTTTCATCTCTAGGTGTGAGTACAGACCCTGATAAGATTAGTTCGGAAGTGGCCAGTTCCTAGCACTCTCAAGGAACTCAGATCATTCTTGGGGTTCTGTAGCTGTTACAGAAGGTTCATCGAAGGGTTCTCCCAGATAGCCGGGCCGTTGCATGATACAGTGAATATGTGCCTTAGAGAGTCAAGTCCCATCAAGGCAGCTCGGGTGTTTAAGAGCTCTTGGTCTTCTCCGTGTCAGACGGCATTTGAATGTCTCAAAGAGAAAGTTACCAGTGCACCAACCCTGGGGTATGCTGGTTTCACGCTTCCCTTTGTGATTGAAACTGATGCGAGCAACCTGGGGTTGGGAGCAGTCTTGTACCAGCATCAAAAGGGAAAGAAGACTGTGATCGCATATGCCAGTAGGAGGTTGAGAGGGGCTGAGAGAAATGATCAAAATTACAGTAGCATGAAGCTGGAACTGTTAGCGCTTAAGTGGGCAGTCACCGAAAAGTTCCGAAGTTATCTGCTGGGGTCCAAATTCACCATTGTAACGGACAATAACCCCCTCTGTCACCTCACGACTGCAAAATTAGGAGCCATTGAACAGCGCTGGGCTGCCCAGCTTGCTGTTTTTGATTTTGAAGTCAAATACCGGCCTGGACGATGCAATACTGCTGCTGATGCTCTTTCCAGGATGCCAGGATCCAGTGAACCAGACTCTGAAAGCGAAGACACAGAGTATGATGGCTGTGTGGCGATCTGTAACTCCCTCAGGACAGGAACCGCTCTGGGGCCAGACCTGTTAGCAGCTGGTGTGGAGTACAGCAAGGTCAGGCAGCTGCAGGCATCCTTGGCTGGAGAAGATGATGTTGTGGGTGAGAATACTCCTACTTTACCAGGGTATTCAAAGGTAGAGCTTCGTCAATTTCAGGAGTCAGATCCAACGCTTAGTGTGTTCAAAAGGTTCTGGAGTCGACAAAAGAAACCTACCAAGCCAGAAAGGTTAGGTTTGCCCAGATCTGTGTGTTCCCTGTTGAAACAGTGGCCAAAGATCATAGAAAAAGATGGTCTCCTATACCGTGTAATTGAAGATATCCATACTGGTGTATGTCATCAGTTACTGCTACCCGCCTGCCTGACGGATCAAGTCCTGAAAAATGTCCACGATCACATGGGTCATCAGGGGATCGAGAGAACCTTAGGCTTGTTGAGACAGAGATGTTTCTGGGGAAGAATGAATGAGGATGTGGAGCAGTGGGTGAAGCGATGTCAACGCTGTGTGTTAGCAAAGATGCCGCAACCCAAGATTAAGGCACCTTGGGCTTCATTCTTGGCCTCCCGGCCATTTGAGGTTGTAGCCATTGACTTTACAACCCTTGAACCAGCCACAGATGGGCGAGAAAATATTCTAGTAGTGACTGATGTGTTCACAAAGTTCAGTCAAGCATTTCCCACTCGTGACCAGAAGCCTGAGACCACTGCCAAGATCCTTCTCAGAGAATGGTTCCTGAAGTATGGAGTTCCCCAACGACTACACTCTGATCAAGGCAGGAACTTTGAAAGCGCTGTGATTGCGGAGCTCTGCAAGTTATATGGGGTCAAGAAAACTCGCACAACACCACATCACCCCCAGGGTAATCCGCAATGTGAAAGTTTCAATAGAACCATTCATGATCTCTTAAAGTCTCTCCCGCCTGAAAAGAAGCGCAGGTGGCCGGAACATTTATCGGAACTTGTTTATGCATATAACGTAACACCACACTCATCCACTGGGTATTTACCATACTATCTGTTGTTTGGGGTCCAGCCACATCTGCCCGTTGATGCTCTGTTGGGCCAGGAGCCTGTAACAGGAGATAAGCCTGACTGGTTAAAAGTGCATCAAGAACATCTCCGAGATGCCCATGTTCGAGCAAAGGAATATGCTGAACGGAAAGCTGCAGAAAGAGCGAGGCAGCATGAGGAGAAAGTTTATTGCCCAGCTGTCGCGGTGGGGCAACATGTGTACCTGCGACACCGCCCACCTGGACGAAACAAGATTCAGGATGCCTGGTCTCCCACTGTGTACAGAGTGTCAGAAGTTCAAGGAACCACATACACTGTGGAGCCTGTCGAAGGAGGTCCAGCAAGGAGAGTGCACAGATCCAACCTCAAGCTTTGCGCTAATCCAGTCCCGGTGCCAATGCCAAGAGGTCGAAAACCACCTGTTCAAGATGAAATGATCTCAGGTTCAGAGCCAGAGATGCCATCGCTGGAGGCAGAGTGTGTTCTAGTGGAGGAAGTGCTGTGTCCTAGGGAGAAAGCATTAGCAGCCTTGATACCTGAGTGTGCAGAACAGCCAGTTCCTGAGCCCAGTGACTGTTTGAATCATCAGGTGGAGCATTCTGCCAGGAGGGGTGACTGTGCAAGATTTGAGAATCAGGAGATAACTGAAGATACCCTGGAATTGCCATTAACATCTGTTGAGCCAGAAGTGGAAGGTGTCCACTTACCTGTTGGGGATCCAGCGATGACACCTGTGCCTACTCCTAGGAAAATAAGAAAAGAAAGTTTTGGGCAAGAAGAGCATTATACCACTGTGCGTAAAATGCAGAGGACGACTGCAGGTGTACACAATAACCCGTACCGATTGCCCAAATCTACATGCAATACATTGTCTTTCAGCCCTGATGTCCTCTCTCAGGTGTTAGCTGGAATGGTCCTTTATACCACAGGGCAGCTTCAAGGGGGGCAAGATGATTATTGTTGATAGTCACCGAGGACGTTGACATTCAGCAGGGGAGAGTGTAACCAGGTGGAAGAGTTGTTGCCAAACGTTCAACTGTATTTTCTTTACACCCTGGTTTGAGTGTACTGCACATAGATTGGTTTTCATGTCTTTCTCATCTGTTGCCATAAAGTTACACTGGCCCTTTAAGAAACGTGGCTGCATGAGTCTCGTGGAGTGACTTGTGAAGAGAGCTACTAATGAGCAGCGCGAGTTATCATGGCAGGGTGAATGTTCCACGTGAAGTGGAGGATCGTCGACATTAAAATTCATTAAATCGCCGTATATAGAGAAATATACACATGCAGTGAGTTATAAACTCGTTCTCTGTTATTTGGTGACTCGGATGGCTGTGTAACTTTGCACATCATTAGCGATTAGTGACGAACGTGTCAGGGTGGGGAAGCTAACTGTTTCTCTCCAAAGCGTAAGTGTTGTTGATTTAATCTGTATTAGTGCACTGCTTCCAGGGTGAGTGTAAAGCATTCAAGTGAGTGTTCACATTTATTGATTGTAAAATTGTTTAATAGTGTTTCACTAGAGTGAAATGGTATCATGTTCTAATGTCATGTGTTTCAAATGTTAAGGAAAAGTTTTGTATTTTGTCCCTTTATTATCCGCAGAGGGAAATCAAGTCAGCATAGGCAGTGTTAACATGTGCTACAGTGGTGATGAGCTGTAAGTTTGAATCATCAAACTCATTTTTAAAGTCCTATGAGTACTGATTTAGTAATGTAAGGTTGACTGAATATTAAATTGTACAGCTGTGTGTGTAATGTATAAGGGACATTTAAAAATTCAACTTCTAATTTCCTTTGCACTTTTCATGTAATTTGGGTAGCCTTATTTGGTTTGACAATTTTGTTTTGTTGATTGCTGTTACACCTGTTTTTTTTATTTGTTTTCCAGCATGAAAGGCTACTACCGTTGTCTATGTTAGCTGGTTATTGTGAATGTGAGAAAAAGAGACACACTCCTTTCGTTGTGAAGAACAAACTTTATTGTTCTCTGTGGCTGTATTTAATTTTAATTTTTCTGTCCCAATTCCCCAAAATTTGCATACTTAATGCTGCGCTGTTTCAAAGTGCAGTCTGGAATAAAGACCCCGTTTAAATTATTCATCCTGTGTCCGGTGTCACCAATCTGTATCCCAGGCCACATTAAATAGCAAGCGGGTTAGAGGGGGAACAGGTGGAACGGATCAGTGAGAAAGCTACAAATGAGAAACAGCTGAAGAGGCAAAGGGAAAGAGTGAGGTAATGACCAGCAGAGGGAGGAAAAGGAAAGGAGAAGCCAGAAGGAAGAACCAGACTCATAACAATATATATATGTATATATATATGCTATAGGCTATGCTTACACACAGCTTGAGTAACAAGTTTGTGTTCAGTTTTAACTATTTCTCCCATTTTTAAGGATTTGTAAATTGGTCTATAATTGCTCACAATGTTGTTATCAAGATAGGTCATATAGGTCATTTGTGCAAGCACCTTATTACGACCTATATTTACGTTTTAAAGTTAAGCGGCCTCTAGCGGGCGTAAAAATAATGACAGTATCGCGTTGCATCTGTCATCATGAAATGACGTATAACGTCATTACCAATCAAAACGCACGTTCATTTAAATGCAATGTGTGGACTTTTGATCTCACAGTAATTCGTACATATTTTATTATGTGACTTATTCGTTCGAATGACCACACCTAACCCCACCCCTAAACCTAACCCTCACAGAAGTCATGCTAAATTATGATTTATTGAGCATATACATTTTAGGTGCACGTCCGTTCTCTGGGATCAAACTCATGATAGCATGATTACATATCAAGGAATAACGCAATATTCTACAAACTGAGCTACACGAAACGCAAATCAGAGTGCAAATAAAAGTACAAAACATTAATATGAAAACGACCCTTTTGCCGATAGGGGTGCAATTGTATATACTCTCTGATGGGTCGTATTTCAGGGATTTGGACAAACAACCTATACGAGCGTATTGGTTAGAGGACAGGTTGAAGAGATCTGCTTCTAAACAGTTTAGCACCCTCTTGAAAAAATATGTGGGAAGTGTGTCAAGATAACTGGTTGACGATTTTAAGATGCTGTACTATTTCTTCCAGAATTTTGCTATCAGTTTCTTTAAAAGCAGACATAGTTTCTTCTTTCTTTCTTCTGTAATTGGTTTGAGAAAAAGGTCTGTCTAGCTGTGGTTAGTTCCACATTGAACGCACGAAGGCTATAGTGAATTTTAAATTTTGTCTTCCACATCTGATTAGCTTTTCTGCATTGTCTTTTCATACTCTGAACTGCTGTTGATTTTCTCCAAGCTGATTTCTGTCGGCCAGTCTTCTTGCTAATTTTCACATGATCAGTGTTTTTAAACCCTAGTATCTATACTTCTACTTGAGTAATGAATGCCAATACTTTTGACACCACTGGCTCTTTACCAGAGGACACTGTTTATTGTGTTTTAATGTCAAAGCATAAACATGCATTCAAGTGGTTAATAAGCACTCAGAATGAAAAGGTATTTACTTGCAGCATGAGATTGGAGTGAGGGGTGAAAGTATTGTATTATAGTTGGGTTTTGTTGAAATTATTTAGGACCTTCACTGAATGAAAGAACATAAACATAAGAACATAAGAATTTTCTCATGAATTATACCTTGTTGTGTGTGTAGAATTGTGTTCTCGAAGGTCAAGTTCATCAGTATATATTACATTAATGCACAAACTAAAAATATACTGTTCTGCTATTGCACACTATTATGTGACAAATTCTTGAACAACTAAAGAAAGGTACTTTAACAGACCTATGCTCCTAAAAAAATGGCAATTTAATGATTTTGGATCCTTCAGTGGGTTATTTATTTAGGGCTTTTACCCTGCAGCTCCCTTGTGTAAACTGTTACAGAAAAGTTTTTTTTTCATACAGTAGCCTATGTTGTTCCATACTATCTGTATATTTAGTTTCATTTTTTTCATCTTTTTATCTTTTTATCTTCTATTTTTATCTTGTTTTATATTATGTCAATAACAACAATTATTGGTTCACAATATTAGTGTAAGTTTCCAGCCTTAAGAGAGTTGCTGATAAGAAAGGTGCTGATGATGTTTTGATTTCCTTTGGGGAAAAAAAACAAAATTTGGGGAAATGGTTTAGTAGCAGAGATGCTGATATGTAAAACACACACACACACACACACACACACACACACACACACACACACACACACACACACACACACACACACACTTACTTTCTCAAAAAATCTCATTCTGTATGATTTATAAGCATTTTGATACAGAGTTGCATCAAATTATACAGAGTTGTGTCCTGATATGTCACAAAAAGAAGAGCACACACACACACACACACACACACACACACACACACACACACACACACACACACACACACACACACTTATCTCTGAAACCACAGGCTTTAAAAAAATACCAATTTTCAACTACTTAAAAAAATAGCAGAGGTGTTAGTTCCCTTTTATCATCTACTCACCAAGCCCTTCTAAATAAAGTTGTTTTCAATGCATTTCAACTACTAAAAATTCAACCAAGCTCTTGAGTAGCAGTATGACACTTTCATTACTGACTAGCTGGATACAAAAAAATTAATAAATAAACAATAACCTACTTTTCATCAATAAAGCTAGTGTGTAAAAGTCTTAATATATTAGGCCTAGGCTGTTCTTCCTTCATCAACTGAAAAAGTTCAACCTGCAGATGACAGTTTTACTGGTTTGGGTCAGCCAGCAAATCAGATATAAGAAGACTGCAACGGACTGTTAGGACAGCAGAAAGGATCATTGGTGTGCACCAGCCCAACCTTCAGGACTAGTACTCAAGAAACGAGCAGGTAACATCACAGACCCCTTTCAGCCGAGACACATTGACATAAATTTTGTGTTTTGCTAAGTTTGCAGCTTAACCTGTCGTGGTGTTCATTCACATTGTTTCTAGATTATTGTTCTAAGTGATCAGATGCATTTTAAATAAGTATTTTTAATGTTTTTGATCACGACACAAAATGACTAGCTAATATTAATTGACTAATCATATCAGCAGCACATGTGAAAGTGTGAATGAATAGTCAGGTAAAGTCACTATCATTCTAATTAGATTGTAAGAGCAGATTGTAATTGTAGTTTGTATTTAGATTGTTTAATGCTTTCTTTGATTGTTTAAGCACTGATCTGTTAAAATAAAAAGCTTAATATTAAAAAAACATTAATATGATGAACATCAATCTAAGTGTACAGTGTTCTTTTAGATATCATCAATTAGGGGGAATGTATTTTTCTTTTCACAGATAAACTTTTCAAAATCAAACCATTCAAAAAACCATCCCAGTTCCCCAGACTAGCACAGTTTTCTCCCGAAGGATCATCTTCTTTCCAGTTATCCGGGACACTTGGCTGAGATTCTCTCATGTGCCAGAACCTGTAGAAGCAGAAACAGGGAGTTTAAGTGAAGTTAAAATGAAAAATGCATTAAAACATAACATTTCAAGAACAGACAACAGACTTCAGTTTTTTGTATAGGTAAACAGACAAGAAAATACAAGAAATATCTGCAATGCATCATACTGCAATTCACAATAGATTTAGAAAACCAAAGCCCAGCTCATTCACACATATATGCTTACTGTACTCCAGTTTCACTGAGAGTTTGGCTATTCATCCAAACCCAGTGTCAATCTATTTCAAGATCATTGAGACCAATCCAGTGTTTTAGCATTTCTTTGTTGTTTATGAAGACGAGATGAGCTTTTGATGCTACACATGAATCACGGCTCTCAAATCAACAAATAACAATTTCTTTGTGCTGTCCAGCCATCCTCACAGGACAAGACGGAGATACAAATCCTGGAAACTGATAATCTCTCTAGCGATATTAACAAAAAAACTATGATCATTGACTGCAAGCAACAGAGCAGAAAAATTAAATAAAGCACATAATATGAAAAAAAAGAAAGCAGTATGTTAATTGTGAAATTGTGAAATATAAGCAAAATTCTACAGTTTCATTGAAGTAAAACAATTGAAAGTGAGGGGAAAATCTCATTATGAAATAAATGTTTTTCTCTAGTTCCCGTTGGCCACAATTATTTGCACCCAATTACTGTAGTGCAAAATCCTTTTACCAATATAAAGCTCTGCGTTTTCTCTTAAAATGCCTAATGATTTTAGAGAACACCTGACAAGAGATCAGAGAGCATTCCTTCATCCAGAATCACTCCATACCCCTTTTCTTCAATTCAACCCACTCATTTTCTATAGGGTTCAGGTAAGAGGACTGTGATGGCCATGGAGGAAGCTGCATATTGTGCAGTGACAAATTTTTGTGTTGATTTTGATGTTTGTTTTGGATCATTGTCCTGACCAAAAATCCAACCAAGATTTCTAACAGAGGCAGTCAGGATTAGATTTTTTATCTGTATTTGAACAAGAGGACCTCCGTAAACAAAAACAGGCTCACAACATTAAAGGGGTCATCAGATGCTGCATGCACTTTTACAAGTTGTTTGAACTGAAATGTGTGTTCGCAGTGAATGTATACAACCACCTTATAATAATAAAAATCCACTATGTGTTATCATTTCCCCTTTCTCAAATTTGAGCTGATCTCAGTTGCCTGTCTTTGTGACATCATAGAGACAGGCCCCTCCCATAATAGTTTGATTGACAGTAGCGTTTCAGCACAGACTGGACTGGCGTCTTACCTTAGACCCGCCCTGGTTAAGCTGTCATCAGTCTGCCATTGTTTTGCCGCCGGAACAGATGTAGACAAGAATGACTCCTAAGCGATTGAGGTGTTCTGTTGTTGGATGTAATAATGAACATTGCAGTTGTCATTTACTCCTGACATCTGAGCCGCTGAAGATGCAGTGTATTTGTTTTTTAAGGGAATGAGCCCCCGATCTCCCTAAATGTGTCTATGTTCTTGCAAATCATTCGTAATCTAGCTTCACCAACAGTAGGGAGTAATGAATCTTTGCAAATTGAATTAACAAATAATGTGCAAATTAAAAAAGTTTCAGGGTCAGGGGCGGGGTCAGCAGAGCTAATTTGCATTTAAAGGAAAATGCTACATAACGGCTTGCTCTGAAAGAGTAGTTTTTGACAAGTATACCCGGTTGCAGCCTGCAGATCGTGGCGGGTGGGGTTGCATGTGTCTCTGATTGGTTTGATCGTCTTCCATAGGCATACACTATAGTAAATGTGTGCGTTGTTGGTATAGGATGTATGTTGTAAAAAGCAAAAAACGCTGTGCAGTTATGTACTTAAATATACTTACTTGAAATATACTTAATGTCATGTAATAATGACACGTAAGTATACTTGACCTATTAGGAAAAAGTCTAAATATATTTGAGCTAGGGGTGGAACAGTTCGCTGAAAAAAATCAAACCATTCGGTTCTCCACACACGGTTCGGCACGCGCTGGGACCACGGTTCAACTTAAACCATATGGTTTAAATATGGTATAAATAACATTTAAAACAAACAGGGTTCAGCTAATATATATGTTTCTGTTGATGGATGCACATTCTGGCTTCCCAGACAACAAAGCGATGAAAAAAATAAATAAAAATAAAACCTTGGACAAACCATCAACTCTTGTTCAATGCAAATGCTGTGTGCTGGAATATGAGCAGTTGTTTATTCAGTCATCACCCGGGTGCTGATAGCACGCGTGCACAGGTGAGATCAGAACAGCACACGTTGATATCTGTGTTTAAACTAAACTCATTTAAGCTTTGTCAATTTAAACATTTAAGAGCCAAAGGATGCAAGCCTGCATGTGCAGTGAGAAGATTTGTGCACTCATCCAAAGCGTGCAAACCTGCGCCTCAGAAAGTGCGCCAATATTTCCCTCTCTCTTTTCAAATGGACAAATTCACACAAAATTATGTCAAAATGCCCAAAATGTTTTGATAAGTATCCCACAGCAGACATAGCCGGCTGAACGTAGGCCTACTGTATCAGTGCACTCTCTTAAAGTGACAGTCTTTATATTAAAAGAACAGTAACAACAAATAAATCACTTACTGCTCTTAATTGAAAAGCTTTGTAACTTTAATAAAGAACAATCTTTAATTTATACAGTCCAATATGCAATGTTGTTTTACATTTGATTACTTTATTCAATTTCTGTACCTAAAAAAACTAATGCTAGACCTCTCGCTCTCAAAAAAACCCCCCTGAAAATCACTGTTTATTTTATTTGTATCTTTACTCGATTTTATTTATTTGTGCTGTTGCTTGTAGTTAGATAGATATACTTTTAAGTATAGTTTCTCCATAAACATAGCACATACCCTACTGTACCGAAACCATGACTCTAAAACCGTGAAACAAACCGAACTGTGAAAATGTTGAACTGTTCCACCCCTAATTTGAGCTATACCTGGCTCCTAGAACCTGTGTTTTCATTGTTACACGGTAGGAGGCGCAAGTACACATCTTCTGTATAGCATTTCCAAAAAACACAAGTGAAGAAGAAACCGAAACAACAGATGGTTCCACAATCATCAGACATAAAACAGCATCAAAACTGTGTAACGTTATGGGTTGTTGATCGATTCCATCCACATATTGATCATAGTTCTGAATCCAATTCAGAATTTTTTTTTTAGCTTTTTGTTCAAAATGTTATTTATTTTATATATTTTTTATTTATGAAACTTACCCACATTCAAGTGTTTAAAAAGAGATTGCATGAAGCTAGAATAAAATGTTTTTGTTTACAATATATACAAATTAATAGTTAAATAGGGACATTACAGTATATTTAGGCCGGTTTCGCAAATGGGGCTTAGCTTCAGGCAGGACTAGGGATTAGTTAAATTAAGATATTTAAGCAACTTTTACAAAAATGTCTTAGAAGAAAATATAACACTTAAAAATGCTACTACAAGTATTTGATTAGTTAACTATCATTATACCTACAAGTTCACTTTGTAGTACAAGCTAAAAACATTGATGTAAACTAGTTGTTTACTCAAAGTGTACTAATGTTATACTTAAAGTATACTTAAAAGCATATTTTTATTTACCAGAAAGTGGGCCAGTTTAGTCCCAAGAAGTATTGAAACAATGCAAGTATACTACAAGTACACTGATATTTGTATACTTACTACAGAAACTATACTTTAAAATATACTTGAATTTTACTTAAGTATACTTAATAAAATAAATCTGAAGTGTACTACTTTTTGGTAAGGGCTATACATGTATGCACCTTTAACACCACACTCAACAAAAAATACTAGTCCTCATTTTCCTTCAGACGAATGTAATATGTGAACATTTGCACAAGCTTTGTTAGAGAAAGACAGTTTACGTGCAATCCAATGCACAGTACAACATGATCTGGAGACATTTCTCAATGTATTTGCTTGGCTGCTAGTTGTATGTCCATGAAGCCACTCCTCACAGATCATTGCCTCTTGCATTGGACTGCCATTCCCATCACCCCTTGCCAAGATTATCATGTCTCATTGCCTCCAGCGGTGTGTGATTAACCTATATAGCTCACCTGTTCATATACTACGCTCAATGAACTTTGTTTGTTGAAGGATTGCACCATTCCTCTGTGTATTTGCTGGTGCCTGTTCTGAATTGAATTACCTTGAACTGGTGCTTCTATTTTTATTTTTATAATTTTTTTTTATTTTTTATTTGCAGTGTATGCATTACTGTTTTGAATTACTTTATTAAAAGCTGCACTGGGATCATTTCACATAAAAAAAGCTAATTTTGCATTACCTCATCCTGCAAGCAAAATAATGGATAGTTTAATGTTTCTGGACCTTTCAGATACTTTAATTTGGGTGTACATATTTATGAACAGTTGTTTTTAAACAGCTGTATTGCTTTAAGGTTTTTCACTGGAAAAAAAAGTCCCTGCATTTAATAAAATTGTCCATACGTTTAGCACCAGCAGCACAGAGGCACTCATGGTAAACAGACTGATCTTTACCTGTGTTCAACTGAAATACACATAAAGATAATAACTTAAATCACCCTCTCTCCTCTCCTCCATGTAGACAGTTTTGCAACACACAAACTTTAAAGGGATAGTTCACCCAAAAAAAAAAATTCTTTCAATAAGACCTTTGTTCATCTTTGGAACACAAATTAAGATATTTTTATAGAAATCCAAGAGATCTCTGACCAAGAGAGTAAGGGACCTATACCCCGATCAAGGCACAGAAACATAGTAAAGACATTGTTAAAATGGTCCATATGACATAAGTGGTTCAACCGCAGTTTTATGAAGCTACGAGAATACGTTTTGTGCGTAAAGACAACTAAAACAACTTTATTCAACAATTCTTCTCCTCTGGGTCACCTTAGGGTGCCATTTTGGAGAGTATCACGAAGCAATAGCATGTGCATGCTTTTTCTGCACATAAACAACATATGCGTGTGATGCTGCTGACGTTGAACACTCATGCACTGAGCCTTGTTTACGTTTAGAGGAGAGCATCCTAAATACTCTCCAAAATGGCACCCTTGGGTGATGCGGAGGAGAAACATTTTGGAATAAAGTCGCTATTTCATCACAAATATCTTAACATTAATCTATATACCTGTTGCTAGCAAAAAATTAAAAATAAATTAGACCTGTCAGATGCAAATAATCTAGTTCATGTCAAAGTCGAAGTTTGGCCTCTTAGTATGGTCCAATCACCTCTTACTGTTACAGGTCATAACTACAGCTTGATGGTTTTCATTTTCAAAGCTTTCGATTTCAGTTGTAGACTTTCAATTGAAGCTGTATGGTGTAACCTATTAATTAATTAATTAATTAATTTTAATTTATTTTTACAAATTATGATAAGTCTCAATTTTAGATTGGGTACTGCAAAAACATAAACAAATTATTAATAAATGACTTGTAAAGATGTGAAAATAGGCTCAATTCTGGTCATTTGGGACATTTTTGCCATCAAAATGAGTGATTAATAAATGTTTATAAACATTTACAGTTTATAAATAGTTTCCACTTTAGATTGCGTACTGCAAAAACATTAACAAATAATTAATAAATTATTTAAGATGTGCAAGTAGAAGTCTACACAACAACCAAATATATGACATTTACAGACTGTGATTATAATTTAATGGATTTATAATCATGAATAGTCTGTGAAGTGCTTAAAGTTGATAATTAACCTACATTTTCACAACATTTGTAAATGTAAATATAAGCATCAGTTAATATGTGAACTGAAGCTTAATTACACTTGTAAGCATTCAACAGTACATTAACAAATAAACTTGTAATCATTGTGTAATTTAGGCTATGTTTAAATATTTTGTACATTTTTAAAAAGCATTGAAAGTTTAATGACATTTGTAAACATTAACTCATGATCAGTTAAGCATTATATAATGCTTGTTAATGATTTATTAAAGAAGCTTTTAATCATTGTAAACCATCTATCAAAATAATTTGAAGATTTTTTTTAACTGCATGATCATTTGATTTGAAAGTTGAATGACATTTGTAAGCATTTCAATTTGCATTGATGATCTGTTAATTAAGTTAATTAATTAACATTAACCAGCACATTATCTTATATTTTCATATTTCTGAACATATATTAAGTAATGGTTAGTTAAACATTATATAGTGTTTATTAATGTTTATGTTTGTTAATGTCTTATTGTTAAAGTTTTATTAATGAAAGTTATAAAGTGTTACTGTGATTCCTTTGACAAAATTAGGCTATTGAGAATTTGGTTCAAAGAATTGGGTTTCATGTCTTAGCAATTGTCAAAAACTGTAAAAATTACATTAAACTTTTTTTATCAACTCAGAGTTGAGCTCTTAGTAGGGAGTGTGTGTAGGCGTTGGCTCTGTTGTTGCACTATTTAACTGAGATCAGGGAGTCCATTTGGAGAGGCTTGAGTTTGAATTGTGAGAGCTTTCTGCAACCACATCAGCTTTTTTGGTTTGCGAGTCAGATCAGCATAGGTGAAGATGCGTTTTTTTGTTGTGTCTTTGCTGCTGGTGTTTGGTTTTTCTTTCATCAAGACTGAACTTGTAGATTCATTCAGCACATGCAGTGATTTCTTTTTAAATGAACAGCCTCCAGTGATTCCTGGCATTCTGGAAAATTCAACCTCACAGGATAACAATCGCTACAAACTAATCTGTCAGAAATATCAAAATGCTTACAGATTCGCAACTCTCTATGACACACAAGAAAAGATCCCCGTTTTCTCAGCTTACAGATATACTGGGAGTTATAAAGGGAGACCACATAATCCATGGATGATTGAGCCACAGGTGATTATTTGTTACGGTTTCTAATTTTTTATTCCTGTTGTGTTTGAGAGAAACCATAAGGTAACACTTTACTTAAAGCTTTGATGTATAATGCATTATAAAGGGTTATTAAAGGCTTTAATGAATTATAATTCTTCTTAATGTGCCTTGTAATACATTATATCTTGTTGTAAATAATCATAACTGAATTTAAAATGCATAGTGTAACAATGAATTGATAAGTGTTATAATGTATTAATTTATGCATTTACCAGACGCTTTTATCCAAAGCAACTTACAGTGAATTCAGGTTATCAATTTTTACGCATCATATCATGTGTTTCTGGGGAATCAAACCCCCAACCTTGCGCTTGATAGCGCAGTGCTCTACCAACTGAGCTACAGGAACACAACAGTATTAACTGTGGTTATAATTATTCGGTGCATTACAAGGCGTTAATAAATGCATTAAAACTGTTTTTATAATGCATTATACAAAAAGCTTTAAGTAAATTGTTACTAACCATATTATTGTGTTTTTTATTTATGTTGTGTTTTAAATTAATTTTGTCTGTGCTTTATTTATATGGGTTTGCTTTTTACATAGAGAAATATGGATAGAATATGATGAAATCAGAAACTAAATTATCTTTGTGTTTATAGCTTGAAACTTATGGTGCTGCTATGCGTGAACCATGTGTCAACCAGGCCTTCCCAGGAGACTACTGGGCACAGAAATCAATGACTCAAGCTCAGTTGACTCGCGGTCACTTTTTTCCCAATTGTCATGCAGCTGATCGTATCACTGCTGAATCTACATTCACGCTGACCAATACTGCACCACAGTATGACAGCTTTAATAAGGGTAGCTGGAATAAAACGGAGATAACAGTTAGAACTACCATGAATTCTCACTGCCGTAACGAATCTGATCATATCTCGGCGTATGTGCTGACAGGAGCTGTACCAAGTGGACCAAAGAGTAAACTCTTGAACAAAAGAGTAAACATTCCCTCATCAATGTGGACAGTGTTCTGCTGCTATAACTCCAAAACCAGCACATGGGAGTCCCAGGCTCACTGGGCTAATAACAAAGATGAAAAAAATAAGGAAAATACAATCAAACCAAGATCTGTGGAGGAATTACAGGAGTTTATGAAGGAAACATATGGTTCACTATCACTGTTTCATGGTGTTGACTGTTCAAAAATTTGAAAAAGTAATAATTTATAAAGCAAGAATAATACAGGTCCATTATTAAATACATTGCAGTATCAGTTTGGACCTGATTATCCAGCTAAATGATCGCTGAAGCCATGCACATATAAGCTTAAACGCTTGCCAAAATTTGAAGGTCGTATAAACAAATAACAGTAACAGAATTCTGTTAGTCGCCCTGACCCTGTTATTTCTTTGACCATTTTGTAATGCAAAACAAATAAATGCTTTTAAATCATGCAGATTAATCCAAGCCTCTGTAGTGATTTGACTTTATGTCCCATCATGATCTGTTTATACTATTTTATATCTGTGACACTACTGGGAAAACATGAATGTCTGAATGTTTTAATGGCAGAATGTCTGAGGTCGTCTTTACAATTAAATGCAGATTTTTACTGCCATGCTTAAAAAAATCAACCCTTTTTTTAAGTGCAATATAAGTGCCATTTAAGTAAATAAACATACATACATTTTATTATTTTGTACAGAACAATTAAAATTGTCACTTTTTTTTCAGTTCAAGTTGCTGGGGGTGGGGTTAAGAACTTTGCTATGATAACCCATACAAATACAACTCATATACATATAGAATTGCATCTCAATAAATTAAAATGTCATGGAAAATTTCATTTTTTTCAGTAATTCAACTCAAATTGTCAAACTCTTGTAAAAATAAATTCAGTGCACACAGACTGAAGCAAGTCTTTGGTTCTTTTAATTGTGATGAATTGTTGGCCTTCTGGAAAGTATGTTATTTACTGTACATGTACTCAATACTTGGTAGGGGCTCCTTTTGCTTTAATTACTGCCTCAATTCGGCGTGGCATGGAGGTGATCAGTTTGTGGCACTGCTGAGGTGCCAAGAGACAGACATGTAGATATTTGTGAACGATGTTTTCTCTGGATGATTGAGCATTATATCGTACTGGACCAGTACGGGTTTATATTATTCATGCAACAATACACATTACTGTTATAGTTTTCTTTAATTTGTCTGGTCATCGTGATTTTGCCAAGTAAGACATGTAAGTAAGACATGTTCCTGTTCCTGGATCAGCATATTTTGATCAACATTACTGTCCAAAAATATTGACTTAACCCAATCCCTACCCCTAAACCTAACTCTACTCCGAATGTGCATTCCTGTCAGCAATAACATGTCCATGCTTTTGATTACTGTCAGTTTAAATGCCGACTACTCATTTTTGCAGATATTGCTATAAAAACAAATAAAAACTTAAAAATAAATTTTAAAAATAAACAAAAAATAAAATAAATAAAGATAAAGATATTGCTAATCCTAAATTGCAACTTCCCGCATTATTAACATTCTATAGTGTCAAATTAGGTAAAAAAGACAAGTCCTAAAATACTTAGAAAAGCTGGATCTGGCTGCGTCCGCGACCTAACTTACATCACTAATCTCTCAAGACTTCTTCACTCTGGCTAAACTTAATTTTATATATGATGTCTAAACTTAATGATACATGATGCAGACACTCATATCCTGAGTTTTAAACAGAAGATTAGTCATTTAGATGGAAAAAAATACAGGAAACTCGCACTCAAGCTCTAATTTTAAGGTCTGTAAGTTCACAGGATGTGTGTACGTGTGTGCGTGCATGTGTGTGTGTTAAATATTAACATCTCTACTACTAAGCCAGTTTCTAAAATTCAGGAAATCATAACAGCAACAAGTAAGGCTGGAGACGTGCACTAATATTGTGAAACAAAAATCATTATTGATATAATATAAAACAAGTATATAAAAAAGAAATATACAGTGAAATATAAAACTTTTGGTCTGTTAATGCTGATCTAGATGATGAGGTGAATGTACTTTGCTCTCTTTCTGTACAATGAAAGATTAGTAGCCTAACTTACAAAGTTTTTATATCACATTAACTTTCAATGTTAAATTCGAACTTAATATAAAGTCAGTCGTATTAAAATATGTTATGGCGTGACACCCATATCTGTCACTAAAGTAAACAGAGAGTTTTTTATGCATAGTTAGTAGATTACATTATTAGGCTACTTTGACCATCGCATATTATCTTACTTAATCTATGAAGGTGAGAATTGAGATATTTCATGATATAGTTCATGTGTCTGGAAATGTTTCTAATAAAGATGAAATAAATAATGCTTAATAATTATTTGCCAATATGCTGTTGTGGCTGCTGTGTGTCACATGAACCCCCCCACACACACACACACAAAATGAGTGCATGATGCCCCTGGTAGAGATTATCACATTATCACATTTTATATTCTGATGAAACCTTTTAAAAGTGATTTAATCTGAGTACATCTCTCAAACTAAATATGGAACAAAAAAAAAAAAAGTAAGAAGTTTTAGATGTGGACTGTGAGGTTTAGTTTTCAATATATATATATATATATATTTTTTTTCTGATGGACTTGAGTTACTTTGTACTATGTGATCTCTTATGTGTATCAGATGTATTTGTTGACTGAGTTCAGGCTTGTTTCCTTTGGGTCATTTTGGACATCCAGTGGTCTTCTGGAGCTGTCCATGGTGCTGCTGTTTAACTGATGGACTCAAGATCCTGCTTCTGATAGATGAAGAGCCAAAGCAGTGCTCCATGCTAAAAATACTTTTGTATTAAGTAATATATCTCTAATGCTCAGCAAAGCTGCATTTATTTGTTGAAAAATACAGCAATATTGTGAAATATTGTTCAAATTTAATTCCTTTGTTTTTTAATAAATGTATTTCTGTGATGGCAAAGCTGAACTTTCAGCATCATTAATCCAGTCATCAGAGTCACATGATCCTTAAGAGATCATTCTAATACGTTGATTTTCCGCTCAAGCGGCATTATCGTGTTGAAACAGTACATTGACAATATAATATATTCATTATTTGCGATACTGTAGCAAGCAGCAATGGGCCATAGATCAAGCATGTGGTCAGTTAGATCTGTAGGTAGATGCAGTAACTACACTATTCTACAGTCAAAAGGCATCTTTCCTCATTGACAACCTTTCTCTTTCTCATTATATTTACTTCATAGGCTACAACAGCAAAAAAGCAGTATAGTTTTATGTTATTCTGAACTCAACTGTTTTCCATCATGATTGGAAAGTATGCCGCAAATTTCGTTGCATGAAATAAACACTACAGTAAGTCAGGGTCAAGGTGATGTTTTTTAGGCTAGATGAGTGCTGACCACAACAGACAAAACATGACATCACTCCAAAAAAGACGATCTGAGATCTCACTAGAGGGCGACAAACGCAAGCACAAAATGAGTCGTGAGCCCTGAGAAATCTCTCCACATGCTAAGGTAATAAATTAACTCTTAAACCGATAGATAGTGTTTTATACTCGTTTTTTAAAACGAGTTTTAAAAATAAAGCTGATTCATACTTAATTGAATAAACGCAATATGCCATACAACTAGCTTCCCTGACATCAAAACATTAGCTTACTGGTGACCACAGTTCTCCTCTTCCTCTTATTTCAGATGTTCTGAGTTATTAAGATCTGTTCTGGGTTACATTGTGACCAAAGTATGTTTTCAGCATTATAAGTATTAAGATTAAGGCATTTATATTCATATACCACTGCAAATATTTAGCTTGTCAGCTACTGTACACATTTGGAAATAGTTTATTAGAGATGCTACTGACCATCAGTAAGTTTACATTTAATTGAGTTAAGTTGACAAACTGTATTTGTCACCAGGGGGCAATTAAAAGGCATGTTGAGCAGCATGTAAAGAAAAACAACACTTTTATAAATAAATATATATAAGGAAAAAAAATATATATATTCCTAGAGAATGTAAACATGTAACTGTATAAATAAAGTGGATGAAGTGCATGCAGGAAATTGTAAACAGGAGTTGTGGATTTACAGAAACTATGTATTTATTGAATTATTGCAATGATAGAGGTAAATAATAATAATAACAATAAATAACAGCGGAGGTAGTTTGGTAATTGTGTTTTGTTGAAGGGAGTCCTAAAGGAGCATAACGAAAATTTAAGGGGAACAGTCCTCAGTTAGTACGTTTTTACATCACTTTCACCCTTTTCAACCCAATTTGTCTCTTGTTTTGCTGTACTTCGGTTTGGCATGAAAGTGAGTGTGATTATTAGGTACATACACAGATTCTGATTTTTATCTCCTGAGTTTCACTAAACCGCATGGCAGGAACAGGAGGGATTCATCAGAGGTCAAAGTCATTAACCTTACTGCTGAAACACACACTAGGAGTGTGAGCCAACATGGCATTTTCTACACCAAACACATCATAGCATCACATACCAAAACACTCTGTCAACACTGCAAACACACACACACACACACACACACACACACACACACACACACACACACACACACACACACACACACACACACACACACACACACACACACACACACACACACACACACACACACACACACACACACACACACACACACACACATCGTCCCACTGCTGCTTCAGTCTCTCAGGATCTTGTATTTGCATTAGTCTAAATTCAATCAAGAAGTTTTCTCTGTAACATTTGTAAAGACATACATGTTTGTTTATTTTGTCTGCTTTGCTTTCTGTTTCTGAACTGCATTCACACTGTAGCCACTTAAGTGTTTGATTTCAGTCTATTTAGTCAGAAAAGGATGTTTAAAATGTATTTATTCAGGATTATGATTGGCTGTTAGTTTACATTTGGATTTTTTTGTATTTGTTTTTCATCCACAGTGACAGACACAAAGTAGTTTCATATTCTGAAATGATAAAACAAGATAAAATAAGATCACTTTAATCTTATTTTTTATTGAACATTGACTGTGCTGAATCAATATTGAACTGAATTAAGCTGAATAATGACACTTATATTCTGTACCTATAGAGGTGTGTGAAATGTGATTGAATTTCAGTCTCCGATAGAGTTTAGGGAGAGATCTCAAACATTTCCTATCAAATTCTTTCAAGCTAAAGTGATCTGAGCTGCTATCAATGGTATAGATTAATAGTACTATTTTACTATTTTAATTTTTATTATGATTAACTAAAAACCCTAAAAATAACAAAATAAAATAAGCATTAACTGAAACTACTCTGCAATAACTCTGTCTTCTTAATTAACTTTGCAAATTTCCAGGATGCGGTTTAGAAAGTTATTTGGAAGGGATGTGTTCATTTATTTACTGTTAGGGTCTTTCAGATCAGTTATGTTAATCCAGTAAAAGCCAGTCGAGAAAGGGGTTGTTTTGAGGAGCTTTGAGGCTTTCCATGTCAGCAAGAAGAAAGTGTGTCGCTCAGAATGTCAAAGCCATGTTTTCTGCTAAAGCTTAGCCACCAGGGTTGACCTTTGACCTTACACCCCTGCCCTCCAGCCTGCGGACCTCTGTCCACGCGTTAGAGAGATTGACTGTCAGGCGGAACCTTCCGGAACGCTCCCATTCTTCGCTCTGATTGGTCAGGGATGTTACCAGTTAATTCTGTGGAACTAGAGGAGGAACAAATGAAAGGGAAACTGAGAGATGGAATAAAAATCAGATTAGTCTGGAGGAAAAGAGTAGAATAACTAGATTTTAGTAGCGTTTGCCTATACAGAAGTTGCCACCATGAGGTTAAGGTGTTGTAGATGGTTGTTGCTATTAAAGCATTTTAGTTCATTTGCATGTAGTTTCATATTTTAGACAATACTTAAGGTTAAGTTGCATGCAAAAGCTTACTACTTATGCTTTTTTGCAAATACATTCCTAACCCTAAGTGTGCAAAATAGTAAATTAATTGTGCAAATCAGCAGAAAGCCACTGAAATGCTCTTCCTTTCCTGTTAATGCTGATGTTAGTAAAAATGTGCTGATGCTGCATTTATACTCTACTCATACCTTATATAGTCACTATACTCACTTTTTTAATTTTTTTTATTTGACCTTTCCAAGAAACATATTATTCCTCTAGAAGAATAAAATCACGCAATTTCCATGGGTTATTATTTTTAAACACCATGGAATATGTTGCAATCCAGATTTAGAAAAAGCACAGATAATTCTAAGAAGACATACAGTTCCTATTAATGCTAATAATAGGAAATTGGTTTCAGAATTATTGAAGCCCACATAGTTTTTTAAACACCCATTCAACATACAAACATGATAATGCATTTATGCTCTTCTGATTCACTTCTTTTTATGTATTTATATATATATATATATTTTACAAATTAAGAAGCACTTGAGCTTTGTAAGAAACATAGAGTTCCTGTCTATAAGCAATTTCAGTGTGTTTCTTGGAAAAATACTGTAATATTTACTTTTCTAAGCGGTTGGATTTTGTACATAATAAAATGAACGCATCCAGTTGCCAGCATTTGTAATTTTCATTTAGCTTAAGTGTTTATCTAATATTTATAGTTTATTATATTTCAGCTTTATTTCAAGTAACAATTGTGTTTTTAATAGTTTCAGTTTTAGTTAATTACCTGTCTGTGTTGCATGAAGAAGAAATGCCAGCCAGGCCCAGGCCTCTGCCAGCGTTATGCCATATATGCATGAAAAAACAAGCCATCTTCAAAAGCTGTCGCCTGGTGACTCACAACACGGCCAGGGACCTCACTGAGCTGCAGACAGGCTGCATTCCAGTGCTCATTCCACACAGTACAATAACTTCCTGGAATTCTTCGAAGCCTGGCCGACGGAGCCAGGGCACTTCCTGTTGTCCTTGTTGTAGCACTTCCTGAACGGCCAGCGAGATCTGGTTCTGTTGCTATGGTAAGGAGCAAACACCTCCAACCGGTCAGAGCGTTTGGTCTTGAAGCAAACATCCAGTGCATGACAAATGTTAGAGCTGTACCAGGTGTAATTAAACAGATGATAAATCCAGTCGCCACTGTCACTGGATGTTTTCTAGAAGAAGACATCTTGTAAAAAGAGAATAAAAAACGATCATCTCTCATATTACTAACTGATTTGCAATGTATTTTGATTTCATGTGTGACACACTCCAGATTTACATTTATTATATATTTTAAAATGTTATTTATTCCTGTGATGCGCAGCTGAATTTTCAGCATCATTACTCCAGTCTTCAGTGTCACATGATCCTTCACAACTCATTCTGAAATGCTGATTTGCTGCTCAAAAACATTTCTTATGATAACAGTTGTTATCATACATTTTTCAGAAATCCTTAAAGGATAGAATGTTTAAAATATATATATATATATATATATATATATATATATATATATATTGTTTTACAAATAGTGTGATAACCTTTGATGAAAGGTCAGAACTTAACATACAGACTACAGCTGTTACAACAGAGGCAACTTCATACACATGAAGGGAAGTAAACTGAAAATGTATATAAGGTTTGAACTTAGGATGTTCTGGGTTCCTTCTGACTCCATTGAACCCAAGGTACCTCATGTACTTTGTCACTGCTATGCTGCAATAAACAATGTCCTCGAGATCTTCAACATCCTCATCACTTTTTCTTACATTGGCGTCTTTTTTTTTCTTTCCATAAACCATATATTCTATAAAGGCACCTGGGTCATTTACTTATTTTGTACTGAATTTCTGCATCAAAAGAACAAAATGCATGCATTTACTAAACACAACAAAATTAAAATGTAGAGAGGTTTCAAAAGAATCTGCAGTGCAGTATCCTCATTTAGTTAATTAGTCAATCTGTGTTTGGTAATTGTCCTGTGTTTATAAGTTCTTGTCTGTGCGTTTCTCCTCTGTCGGATCTGCTCGTTGTGAACGTCATCCTTGTTCTCTGTGTCTCCCTATTGGATCATTAAAAAGACTCTTGTTTTGGGAAATCTCCACGTCTCCTTGTTTCCTTGTTCCCGTGCTTCAGCGTATTGTGACAGAAGATCTGACAGATTTTTCTCACAGTGTTTTAGTTTCGATTGTGTTTCCCCTAATGGATATCTTCACCTGCTGGAGCAGGAGGACAGATCTCTCGAGCACCATACGAGACTGTTCCAGTTGTTTGCTTGCACCACCAGCTACCCAGACAATCAGCGCCTTCATCCAAAGATGGTCATCGAAAGGATTTCAAAGCCTTCGTGGAGTGGACTCTGGTGAAAAACGGATCACTATCCACCACCTGCCCCATGGATGATCTCGCCAGATCCACTCCGGACCCAGTTCCCAGCCCACAATCTTCCAGTGGTGCGGAGCATCAGCCCGAGCCCACCAATGACGGAAAGCCATCATCCTCCTGGAATTTTTTTTTTTTTTTTGAGACATGTACTGTATGCAGTGTTTTGTAGTCATAGTGTATTGTGTTAATGTATTATTGTATTTAGAAAATTAGTGTTGGAGTTTTATTTACAATGTGTTAATTTGAGCATGAAATGAACTTTTTTGACAGTTGTTTGTTGTACAGTAGGTGTATTGGTGCATTAAGAGTTTAGGAAAGTTGTTGATTACACTTGCATCCATTCAAACTGCCAGTTCATAAGTCACTTGTAGAAACTCAACAGGTTGCATGAAACAGTGTTAACTGTTTCACTTGTAAACAGTGCTTGATCTGTGAATATTTCTCTCCTGATTCAGACAAAATGACTAACTGAAGTTTAATCATGACAACTGTCTGAAGATTTTAGCATGGTGATGGGTATGACAATGTTAATGTATTTGGTCTTGGCCGCTGCTGAATTGCTGCTGCTGCTGGTTATTGCTGTAGTTGTAGATTATTACTGCTGCTGCAAACAAATACAGGAAGTTGATCCTTCATATGCATACAGCGATACGGTGCCATGAGTATTTAAGACATACTGCTTCTGCACAAATAGCATATAAAATAACCCGTAGCAGATCTATACAGGAGAAACTCTGAAAGCGTGCTGCAGGAATTCCTAGTGTATTCTAGCCAGACATATAAAAAGCAAGGCAGTCAGCTAATTGGCTGCATATGCAGCATGAACCAGTCAGCTTTTGACATTAATTGATGGACTGCAGGCATGTGGATTACTGATGTTTTTATCATCTGTTTGGACTCTCATTCTGACGGCACCCATTCACTGCAGAGGATCCATTGGTGAGCAAGTGATGTAATGCTACATTTATCAAAATCTGTTTCTGAAGAAACAAACTCATTTTCATCTTGAATGGCCAGAGGGTGAGCACATTTTCAGCAAATTTTCATTTTTAGGTTAACTATTCCTTCAAGGACATTTTTGTTTACTTTATATGATCAACAATTCTGAAACAAATCCAGCTGAAAACCACAGATCTATATACAGTAGTTTTAGATACAGGATCATTTCAAACCCTCCCTCAGGCTAAGGTTTAAACCATGCGTCCTGGAACAAATCCAGTCGAGAACCAATGATCTATGCAGTTATAGATACTTGATCATTTTTAACGCTCCTTCGGTATAAGGTTTAAACACACACACAAGTGATTGATAGCACCAGCTCGGATCAGACTGTTGACAAATCACTGTTAAGTTTGCCTTGGGTCTACATCCTGTATGCCAAAGAAATTCCCAGGAATGATTAGGGTAAGTATGCTTGTTTGATGTGTCTTTACATGTGGTTTGTTAATGCTTGCAAAAGCCACGTATATATGTGCAAGAGGCTGCTTAAATGCATTCGTATATTTGAGTGTGCATGGTACTTCAGAATGTGCATGTAGATTTCAGCAGTATTTATACAGGTTGATTTTGCATTCCAGCCAAATTGTTACGTCAAACTGTGCTAGAACATGTTCAGTGATTTGCATTTTGGAATCAACTGCTAAACTCTCCTAAAATTCTTCCTTAGAGGACAGAATCAATTCAAACTTCATAATGCCAGATTATATTTACATTTATCCATTTAGCTGACGCTTTTATCCAAAGCAACTTACAATTGCTATATATGTCAGAGGTCGCACACCTCTGGAGCAACTAGGGGTTAAGTGTCTTGCTCAGGGACACATTGGTGTCTCACAGTGGATTCGAACCCGGGTCTCTCACACCAAAGACGTGTGTCTTATCCACTGCGCCAACACCAGCCCGCATAATTTAATGAAACTATGAATCATTTCTACAGATCTTGCATATCTTCTGGCACATTCCTGCAAATATTATGTAACGCTTGAGCTGAACTCATGCCAGAATTATGGAGAGACCCTCTTTTTATGCTGGACTAAAGCCATCTCTCCAAACCATGCTGATGGCCCAGAAGATAACACACTTGGCGGTTCTAATTTGAGGTGATTTTTTTCATTATATTGTAGTTTGTTTTTCCCCAGAATGCAAATATATATTTAAAGGCAGTCATTCATGTTTTGGAGCACAATTTAATCAGAATTTTCTGTTATAAAAGACAATGCTGTCAGCTAGTCATTCGATGTACGAGAAAAAACAAAAAACAAAAAAAAAAACAAAGAGCAAATTCCATGTTGAATGTCATCGTGTGTGTGTGTGTGTGTGTGCTGAGAGTCTCCCATCACTGTTCACTGCTGGCACATTTAGTGGTGTCTTGATTTTCATAATTGCATACTTGTGGTTGACCTGCCGTCTCAGATCCTTCAACAGCAAGAAAAACAGACACAAAAAAGTGCACTAAATACAAAAAGTGTTTGCATGCTTAAATATATCATTCAAAACTATTTATAAACTTACAATATAAAAACTAATATTTAACGTGATTTTGCATTTTGAAATTTCCAGTCATAGAGGAAAAACCATTATTAACCCATGTATATAATGTGCATTGTTTATTTTTTAAAATATATTTTTATTACCTCCTTTTTGTTTTGCTGAATCTGTTGTTTTGTAATGTGCAGTGTATTTTAAAAATATATTAATCGCAACAGGGTTATTTACCTTTACAGATGTCTGCAAGGGAATTCAACTACTATTGAGGAAAATGTGAGGGCCAGTTGATGGTGCAAAAGTTACCATTAGAGTGCCAGGTGTCGTGGGCAAATAGGTTGCTAAAAACCAGCTGTAATCAATCTGAGGTGACTTGTTAGCTTTAGCTGGTCTAATGAGCATTATCATTGATAGTGAACTGTAAATGGATGTCAACAAAGCTTACTTGGATGCAGCTCCAGTTTTGAGAGCTGCTCATAAGTTTAGTAAGCAGAGGGGAAATGTTTCAAGCCCTCATGAAAAGAAGAGATGAAAAAGTCCCCTGACATCCATGGCGGAGCTTGGTTTGGGTGGATGATAATGGGTTGGAAAACATCCTCTCCCCACTTTAGCTAACACTATGTATAGTAAGCCAAGAGGGACGTGTTTCTACAGCCATGTAGTAAACATGCTGGTAGAAATCTGACCTGAACATTCTACCGGTTTGTTTATTTATTCTCACTTGGTTTATGTCTTGACATCTCAAGAATCTATTTTCTGTTTGCCACAAACTGCTATAATACTCCATGTTTTCATTTTTCTATAAAGCATTTGTTCTAAAACCATAATTTATGTCCTTATTTTAGGTGCACTAAACAAAAAAGTGTTTTGTAAGCTTAATATAAAATAAAAAATACTTACAAACTTTTATTTATATTATGCTACACAATTTTAGGAAAGAGGAAGTGACATCATTGGCCTCCAGAGGAGCCATGTTGAAAAGCTTAAGTTGACAGCACTCTTGTGTTGTTTTTCATGCTTGACAAGATTTCCCAAGTTGTGTGATTTCATCACACAACAAATTCTAATCTGTTTATAGAACAGTCATATTGTCAACTCTTGCTAATGCTAGGTGGCTTAACACTTTATAACGGGGAAAGCAGTAGCCATTTTGGTTTGAAATCTCTAACCTGTTGAAAATCTACACGTTGAGGTGGAGTATGCAATTGTGTGGTCTGTGTCAAGTTTACAATGCACAACCAGCACCCAACATTGATGGACAAAAACTGTTTGTAAGTTTTTGCTTCAGAAATGCTTTCATGTTTATTTATTTAGTTCGTTTTTTTAGGGGTGACCCCGAATAGTCGACGAATCGATGGTTTGATTTCAGGAGCCTGATTCGACCACCAATTTAACAGTCGAATATTCGCGGGGTGTTATTGATTATGCCATTTTGACTATATGGGAGAGCACAAATGTCTGATTTCATATTGAACTACTGGTCAATCAGTTAATATACAGCCTATTATGATAACGCTGTAAGAATCTGAAAACAAAGAAACTTTGTGCGTGAATAAATCCAACCACCCCTACAGATTTATGTTTCACTTTCCATAATCCGTGACTGACAGAGGAGCATCTTGGAGGCAGGGATTTAAAACTTTACTAAGACTCAAACTGACACAGGCAGAGACTGGATTTTTTCGAACAGGTAGGGTACAAGTGATTTAAAAACATTTCAGCCGGTGTATATTTATCGTGGATATATTATTTACCTGATATAAGATGCATTTGGTTTTGAGTCAAGCGCTTCATTGTAGTACTACGGTGATATCTCTTCAGCGCACAGTGCGAGCAGGTCAAACTACAATGCAGAATATTAATAACTATGACTGGGACTGTTATATACTGTACATACTATTATCATGAGAAGACCATTATACTAAAACGCTATGAATTTTTAGAGTTTAGCTGCCATGTTTCTGCACATTGTTTCGTGAAGAATGCGTCCACAAAAGGAGTTCATTCAGAGCCCCGCATATATGTTCATGTGCATTCGGGCCCTTCTTGCTAATAGCCTATAAGTCTTAATATTAACGTTATGTTGTATAAATAATGAAGCGTATTCTATATGAAATTATGAGTTGAATCCCACTGATTAAAAACTTGCTATCAAATGTGTCACTCTACTGGGCATCTTCAACATGTGCTGCTCAAAACAGAAATGCAGAGCATTAACTGCTTATTTTTTAGGCTAATGTTACAATGAGAGCACTATTGTAAATATAATAATAAAATTGTTATGGTTTCGCCGACGTTAAGTGTTAGCTATCTGTTCACCAAAACATAAAACATTATTTACCACGTTTATATCTGCAAGGTGTTCGTTACACCTTTTCCCTGTGTGTTAACATCAGTAATTATATTAGCTGAATGTCTGACTTGGCTCTTGTTAATGTATTTTGCCCCGCCTCCAAACATATGATTTGACTATCAGTCGAATATCGGCAAGATTTGAAAATTCCGATTCGACTATGAAAATCCTTAGTTGGGGACACCCCTATTGTTTTTACTAGTCAGAAGGATTTTGTATGTAATAGGGAGAAGGAAAATAAGAGTTAAGGCAGATTCATATAATTCTATATAATTAATTTAGTTAATGAATTTAATTTTTCTTTACAAGGCAATGTGCAATGATGTTATTTAGTTAGTTTGCATACAGTCTGTGATGGTGGGGCAAATAAGTTTTATTACACTAAGAGTAATATTTTGAAATATTATTACAATTTAAAACAAAGGTTTTCTATTCATATATTTAAAAAATGTAATTCTTTCCTGTAATTCAGAGCTGAATGTTCAGCATCATTAGTCCAGTCTTCAGTGTCACACGATCCTTCAGAAATAATTTCAATATGCTGATTTGCTGCTCAATAATTTCTTACTCTCAAGTTTTTAATTTTTTTTATTTACTTATTTATTTTTGTAATACTGTGATTTTTTTTTACATTCATGTAAAATCTAATAATGTATTTGTAATAATATTGTAATACATATTAATATGCACCCTTGCTGAATAACAACATTAATTATTTAAATTAAATGTCTTGACCCAAACTTTTGAATGGTGGTATAATATAATATAATATAAATAAAAAAAGTCTAAAATTTAAACATGCAAACATTCAAACTTGTTTCTTTCTTCTCTACTTTTGCTATTTTGCATGCCATGTGAACCATGTGAGCAGATTTGTGAATGTGAGCTGCATGGCATGCAGGTATTTTTGATGAGCGCATGTTCACCCTGTCTGATTCATTTGCCCTGTCTGATGTGATATGATGGGCAGCTCTCGTACCGTAATCCCATGTGGGTGTTTGTGACTTCATACCGTCCCGCATACAGGCAAGAGTCATGCATGAGGCTCTCTGTGGAATAACTGTGAACTCTGCAGCATGCCGTCCTTGAAGCAATCCTTTCTCAGTGGCATGAGTCCAGGAATGAAGCGTGCAAAGAGATTGGCTTCTCTAATCCCCTATGCAACCAGACATGGGCTCAGCAAATATTTATACACCCTCGGGGTCTAAGACGCAAAATGTAACCTTTACCTCAGTTTCTGCCAAAAACGCGAAGTGACGTGCTTGACTACGGTGTCACAGGAGAGTGTAAAGTCTGAAGATGTTTCTCTAGGCATCTGGGCTCCCTTTCAAAACCACATTGCCACCCACTTCCAGTCAGTGCTGTTTATTGTGAATTAAGGGCACGTTATTCACATGGATGTGCTGTCAAAGGTCATCCAGATTGACACGGGTCTGGTTTTTGGTACTCTGCTCTGTTCTGTTGGTCTTCTGACTGGCGCGTGTTCAGCATACCGGGCTTGTTTTTATAGATGCCATTGCCTCTACATGTCTTTTCACAGAATTGAAGTCTTGGAGAACATTATGCAAGATCTCTCTGACCTCCTATTTCGCTCTGATATTATCTACATTGAATATTTACAAAGAGCGCAATTTCATCATTTAAAATGCTAACTGGTGAGTTGTCTGAATGAATAGTATGTTTCAGAGAAGCTTTGTATAATTAGAGAAATTTGGGGCCTGTGCATCACACACAGATGCTGATTGCTGATCTTAAAAACTGAAGTAGGGCTATTTAAATCTTTCATTTATGGTTGTAAATTAAATGCAAAAACATCATTTTTGTGGCTGGTGCCAAAATGAAATTTGCTTAAAATGTATACCCCCTCAAGCTATTCAAGATGAGTTTTGTTTCTTTATGGGAACAGATTTGGAGAAATGTAGCATTACATCACTCTAGCTCACTAGTGGATCCTCTGCAGTGAATGGGTGCCGTCAGAATGAGAGTCAAAACAGCAAATAAAAACATCACAATAATCCACGAGTAATCCACATGACTCCAGTTCATCTATTAATATCTAGTGAAACAAAAAGCTGCATGTTTGTAAGAAACAAATCCATCATTAAGACATTTTCAAGCCCTAATATTTGGCCAAAATACTCATAATTCATAATAAAGCTTCCTACAGTTTAAATCCACCAACATATTTGTTTAGAACAGTTTTGGGCTGTTTTCTCTGGTAAACAATGCTTGATCTGTGAATATTTCTCTCCTGATTCAGACATTTTTTCCCCGGAGAAAGGAATTTTATGGATGGAGCAATCAGGTTTTAGCCAGAAGCAACAGTTTGAGGTTAAAAGACTCTTAAAAATAGATTTGTTTTTACAAACTTGCAGTTTTCATTCCACAAGACATGAATTGATGGACTGGACTCATGTTGTGAATTAATGTGATGTTTTTATCAGCCATTTAAATTCTGACGGCACCCATTCACTACATAGGATCCATTGGTGAGCAAGTGATGTAAAGCTAAATTTCTCAAAATCCATTCTCATTTTCAGCAAATTTGCAGCATATGTTCATTTTTCATTCATTTCTGGACTATTCCTTCAATAAAATATTTTTAGAGAAATTGCATTTTTAAATTGATAATTTTGAAGCACCACTTAAATAAATTTCTTTAATTTTGTGTTTTCTTGAAGATTTTGACATTTTGGGCTTGATCTGCTTGTTTTTGGCTTAAATCCATGCCTTATACAATGATGATGAGCTCCTCAATTTTCAAAGCAATTAAAACAGAAATGGCAGAAATCATAAGAATGTACTTTAGGTCAGAGTATGCATGCAGATGTCAGACATGCAGCAATCTCTAGCTGTCATGAATAGACTGTAAATGAGCTGTGGTTTGTCTGGGATCAGTCGAGTAGACACCTGATCCATTTGAACTTGTATCGACCTGTTTGGAAATATACTTAACATGCACAGAACATCACAATCACATTTTGTTCTTTCTCATATTACAGGAAAAACTGTCCTCAGCAACATAACATCCCAAAACTACACCACAGATGTAGCAAGCAGAGCTGTCACAAGTTTCAAAGATGGAGTGAGTTGCTTTCCTGGGCAAATATGGATCATACTAACAGCCAAGAGCAGAGAGGCAAACATGGGCGTCATGCAGGGGCATTGTTATTCTGTCGGAGGAGAACACTGTGTTAGTTTGTTCAAACCCTTTGGTTTTCCCGCATTTAGACATAAATTCTGAAAGGCCACTAATTTGAAGGGTGATTTCCTGTTGTTTGTCATGCAGTGCTCCAGCAAATTTAGAACAGTTTCATGGCTTTGGTGCTTCAGGCTTGACACCACCACAGATTTCTAACCCTAACCCAGACAGATTGATAGATATATATAGTTTATACAACAGATAGCTAGACCAATATTTAAATTAATATTGTAAAAAAGTAAATTGTTTTTAAGATATACATTTAATTATTATATTGTATGTACAGTTTATATATATATATATATAGTTTAATAGACAAATAGACAGATATGATATGATTACTCATTTCCGAAAAGATAATTGTGACTTTTTTTTTCCCTCCGCATTGCCTGATGCAAACTCACAATTCTGACACAATTTTTTTTCTCAGAATTGTGACATACAGATTCACAGTTCTGACTTTTTTATTTCTCATAATTGTGACATACAAATTCACTTTTTTTTTCTCAGAACTGTTAAATATAAACTCGCAATTGTGAGAAATGAAGTTAGAGTCATGAGATCTAAACTTGCAATTCAGAAAAATGAAGTCATATCTTTTTTTCTTTTTTTTTCTCAGAACTTTGACTTTATAACTCACAATTCGGACTTTTTTTTCTTGTAATTGTGAGTTTATATCTCTCAATTCATACTTTATTTCTCACAATTGTGAGTTTATATCCTGTAATCCTGAAAAAAGGATTGCCAGATGTTAACTTTGCAATTGCGAGAAAAAAATATTTTTTTATTCACTGGCGGAAATGGGCTTTCACAATAGATTATTAATACATAATACATGATAGATACATTTGTATTGTTTATGTAATTGGTAGATTGATTGATCGATTTATGAAACTTAATTTATGGATGGTTGTTTTGTGCATTTTACTGAGCTTCCACCCTGTCTAAAAAGTCTTATTCCAGCAAAACTATCAGTTCAACCACTCCTTAATGTTGTTCTTTTTTGAATGTGTATGCTAACATGTGAAAAGAAGGGCGGACAGAGACCGTAGATACAGAGGTGGACCAGAATTGCCCAAACTCACACAAACAAGCCCTGCCCCGCCCCTACAGGCACTGTCTCCATTGACCCTAATACCTGGCTTCTGTGCTGGCACGCGCCCAACGCCTGAAGACAGGACCGTTTCTAGTGTGTCTGTATTTGTAGTGATTAATCTATAGTTATGATGAGGGCTGCGCACTTGGATAGGCAGGCCTGGGCAATAATGTGGTTGTGTTTACACCAGGCACATTACAGAAGCCCCATTAGCAGGTTAACATCTTGATGATACAGAGTGATAAAAAACACTGTTCCACATACTTATGTAAGATGTAAGACTCTTGACCCTTTGCTCTGTTTTCCCATTCAGATAATAATAACTGATAACTATTATTTTGATTTTGCAAATACAATTTCCATAACATTTATTTTTGTCCCACTAGCATATAAAAAAAATCAATGCATGTTCTAGAAAAACAAGAAAAAATATTGGATTTGATTTTGGAAAATACTGCTCATCATTATGTATAGGGCCTTGAAAACAGGCACACCTGTTTAAATAGACATTTCTATACCTTTAACTTTTTTCTCTCTGTTGCTAAGGATTGTGACAGTGTGGATTTGTGCCAGTCCACTTTTTGCATGGTTTTGGTAACAGAAGATTTTTATTTACTTATTTATTTAATCATTTTTTATTCATTTTTCCCATAGGGATTTTTTTTTATGTTGCTTGTTGTGACTTCGATTACTGACATTTTCTGTACAGCATTCATGGGTTATAAATGCTGCAAATTCTGCTGTTAAGCATGAGTATTTTAAAAATATCTCCAACAAAAGCAGTGCCACTGATTAAAGGAACAGTTCACCCAAAATTGAAAATTTGCTTACAATTTACTCACCCACAGGCCATCCAAATTTTAAATTTGTTTGTTTGTTCATCATGACAGATTTGAAGAAATGTACTGTAGCATTACATCACTTGCTCACCGATGGATCCTCTGCAGTGAATGGGTGCCGTCAGAATGAGAGTCCAGACATCTGATAAAGACATCACAATAATCCACAACTAATCCACACAACTCGAGTCCTTCAATTAATGTCTTGTGAAGCAAAGAGTTGCGTGCTTGTAAAATAAACGAATCCATCATTAAGGCATTCAACCTTAAAATCATCACTTCTGGCCAAAATACAACTCCATAATCCATAATAATGCTTCTTCAAGTGCAAAAAGTCCATCTCTGTTGTCCTTTCACATCAAAATTCACCAACATATTTGTTTAGAACAGGTTTAGACTGTTTTCACTTCTAAAAGGTGCTTGATCGGTGCATATTTCTCTCTTGATACACATGAGATTACTTAAAGAAATATAATGTATATTATGTATTCAACAGTTTGAAATGAAAAAAAAAAACATCTTAATGATGCATTGGTTTATTTCAAACATGCAGATTTTTACTTAATACGGTATTTTGATAAGACTGGAGTTGTGTGGATTATAATGACATTTTTATCAGCTATTTGGACTTTCATTCTGATGGCACCCATTCACTGCAGAGTTCACAAAAGGTTTATGTTATAGTTAAAAATCTATATTCCTATTTAAACTTCTGTATTGTGACTGTTGCATTCTATATAACTGATGTGCTTTGTGTTGCATGATGACATAATCAAGTAGTGACTTCACACTGTTTTAAAAACCACTTAAATTCCATAACACAATTAGTTTAACGAGCCAGACTATTAATCAACATGCCAGGCTGTATTGATGATGGTCATGCTATCTGACACATCTTGTGTTGTTTTTTTTAGGAATTATGAGTGTTCACATGGTTGAACAGACATAACAGACTCTGAGTAAACCGTAAAGAGTTTCTCAAATGAGTTTTCCATTACACTTGAAACTACCAGCACTCGCCCGGGCTTTTGTGTGGATTCTGGGCTTGTCAAAAGAAACACTTTTCATCTGACACATCCTTATAGTTAATGGCATTCCAGAGTCAGTTAAAGGTGTGCTGGGATGCCTGTTATGGGCTTGTTTGGATCACTTTCCATCAATTCTCCACCTTTTATTTGAAGTCAGGCTATGTTTGTTTTATTACCTGCATCTTTGGCATTCCAGTCACTATTCTGTTGTTATCATTACATTAACGGTGCGTTCTGGGCTTCATTCAGCACGGCTCTTATCTGCACCACTGCAGAGGGCGGTTAGTGGTTCCTGTTATTGCGGTTTCATGTCACGGAGGCCGATCCGCGCACCCAGCTTGGCTGTGCAATGATCCACCGGCTTTTTCACCATTGAACAATTCAGATTGTGTGCAGCATCACAGCAAAGAATTTAGATTGTTTGTTATTACAATGCCAGCCAATGGTAGGCCCTGGGTGCGTTGTTTTGACGTTCAAGAACAATCAGCGTTTGCAATAAAAGGAGACCCTGTCCTGCCTGTTCACACTGCGCTAGTCTTCCCAAATTGCTGGAAAGCTTGAACCGGGTCCAATGTGTTTTTCCTGTAGCTGGAGAGTTTATATTGTGTTGGAAAGCAAGACAATATGGCCCATATGCTGTTGATATTAATAGACGTGTGTTTTATTAGAAACTAATCTGTGCGGTTTAGAAGAATATGTGACATAACAAGTTAATTGTTTTTAAATGGGTAGTTTCCGATGCTGTTGTGATCGAGGAATTTTGTTTTCAACATAGAAATTCTCTAAAAATGCACATGACTTTTTGTGGAAAGAATTGGGTTAACTGAACGGAATGTGTCCTTATTATGCTTCAGCCCAAAAGAAATACAATCTTGTGTAATGTTTTAGTTATTACCAAAACTCCCATTCTATTTATTTCTAGTTATTGCCAAGTATGAAAACTAAATAGTAAAAATCTCATTACAATAATGTACAAAAAAATGCAGATATAATATTTATCAACTTTTTATCATTATTTTTTCATATAACAACAAATAACCTCATAACATCCATTCAGAATAAAATGCAAGAACAACAAGAGACATAAAATAGATTTAGATATTCCAATGAGAGAGAGAGAAAAAAAATGCTGATATAATATTAATGTTATTATAAATTGCACTATTTATACATCATAGTATGCAATGTATTTAAACATCATGGTTTTATCTGTTGTGATACCTTTAATTTATGCTGATTTAAATGGTTTAGTGTAACAGTAAAAAAAAAATTATAATACAATAAAATAAAAGCTAATTAAAATATACAAGAAAAAGCTAAATTAAATAGACATATGCTATAGATTTCAGAGGGAAAATTTGCTTAATTGTTATGTTATTAATAATTAGTTATAATAATAACAACGAGAACAAAACCCTTAGAAATAGGCTGCATTTTCTTTATGCAAAATATAAAATTAATTTTGTTATGAAATGTGAACTGGAAATTTTTTTAAATGTGTTGCACCAATTATTAATCATGTTTGCTCCAGGTGCAGATAATGTTTTGTGCTCCCTGCTTGTAACTAAGCATTATGACATTAATTAAATAAAGAGATGATGAATGACCTCACTTTAAGGAACTTGCATTGTTTTAATATATATATATATTTGTAAACCTATATATGGATCGGAGCTATGGTTGAAAGAACAAAACAGGAAGTTGCCCCCCTTGTTTTAGATGGAGGGTCACAAGTGTTGAGAATTATTCTTTTGTGAATGTATGTTACTGTGACTCACAGATTACGGTATTTGGCATTCCTTCATCGGTCGAGACATGATGAAAACTATGCCGCTGATGTTATTTCTGTCAGAGGGCTGAACAGACTAAATAAGGGTCCCTCGGTCGAGCCTGCAGCCTTTGCTAATGTCACCCACATTACTGGGTCAGGTTTCAGGTCAGCTCAGTAAAGCAGGCTTCTTTCCCTCATTTCAGATGAAGTTAATCTGAACAAATTTATCAGTGTGGTTCTGGATCAGGACGTTTCCTTGTTGACTTAAAAATTGTAAAAAGTGCATTCTTGAGACAAGGATGCATCTTATCGTCTGCGACACGCAAAAACTAGTGATATGCTCACATTTGTTGAAACTTGTGAAATGTTTTCTTTTAGTTGGTATGGAAAACTTTATCACTTACTTTACTGAGTTTGGTCTTCCTGGTCCCCTTCTTGAATTTTTTTTTATAAATATATATATATTATATTATACTTTCCATTTTTATTTTTGTCCTTTTTATTCATTTAATATATTTTTTCATAATTTTTATTGTTTTATTTAATTTTATTTTAAATACATTTCAGTGATTGATTATAGTAACATTTTTAGTATCCTGTTCCCATATCTAAAAAGCTGATTTATGTATTTAGTGGACTATTGAATTTTATTTAATGTTATATTATATAATTATACTTTAGTTTCCTTTATAAAAACAAAAAAACAAAACAGATCTAGTTTACAGTCACTGATTTAAATAGCAGTTCTCATCTGGCCTGTTCATGTGGACACAGCCCCTATAATTAAATTTCGGCTACTGACATTTAACCAGCCCTTTCTTATTTCTGGCTCTTTAACAAGTCTTATTGTTGCAGGAGATGCACGGCACGATATTAAAGCATTTTAATGTTTCCTATCATTGTGTGAGGGACTCCATTTGTTGAAGCAACTGCAGTAGTTTCAAGGACACCAGAAGGAAACATGGCTCATTTGAGTGAATTCACTGTGAACTCATTTGTCATGATGTGACCTAAGATCATGTGACTGGCAGTGTGTGGGGTGTTCTTTTTTTTGGGGGGGGTGGGGGGGGTGATAATAAATTTGTTAAATAAAAAACATCATGATAACTGTTTGCAACTTTACATTATAAAAATCATTATATAAAACTTTTGTATAAAGTATGTTTGTGCTGCCATGTTTTTAAGTTTTATTTATTTATTTTTTATATATATAAAATGAAACTCTTAAGAGATAGCTTGGATATTTGTGTTGAATAAACTAAACTGAACATTTAATTTTTGAGTTGAAAGTTTGTTTATTTATGTTTTCTTATCTTTACAATTTGGCTAAATTTTGTATTATATATCATTATATAATATACTATATATAATAGACCATAAACAAGTGAGTGAATGAATGAATAACTATTATTTTATTTACAGTATAACTATAAAATTACACTAGTAGTATTTCCCAAGTAAATATTTTATCTAAATATTTTCAAACATTAAACCATCCACCAAGATTTATTTGTATTTATCAGGTAGCTATTTAAGCTTGTTTATAAGCATTTATTTTTAGATTTGGAAGATGATTGGTGCAAGTTGTGTTTCCAAATGCACATTATAAGCGGCTCAAACTTTTTTTGTTTGTTTGCTTGTTTTTTTTTTTTTTTTTTGCATTTGCATTTGCATTTGCTGTGAACCAAACTGCTGAAAACAGCAGATCATGAGCTGCTGACATAAAAAAGGCAGAGTTTTAGCTTCACTCTAAACATTCAATACATATATTTATTTAATTAAATCTTCACAATTTGATAATCACATGTTGCAATTTTAGCTTTATTTCAGTTAACTGTGTATTAACTGCTCACACTTTATTCTTCTGTTTATTTCAGTTAACTATGTATTAACTGCTCACACTTTATTCTTCTGTGAAGCACAGAAAGCTTTTCATATGGATTTTTCTTCGGCGCTTGGCAGCATTCTTCTTCATTTGCTTTTTTTTTATGGAAAAGCAGCATGAACTTTCTGTGTTCCACAGAAAAAATAAAGGCATACAGGTCTGATACAACTAAAGGGCCGATAAATTATGACAGAACTTAAATTTTTGCTTGAAAGATATCTTAAATTAACATCTTTGAGTTGGTATCTGAACAACAGGCTTGAGGCTAAATCTCAGTGTCTCTCTAATCCACGGACTGATGTC
Source organism: Carassius carassius (assembly GCF_963082965.1). NCBI lineage: Eukaryota > Metazoa > Chordata > Actinopteri > Cypriniformes > Cyprinidae > Carassius > Carassius carassius. The sequence continues at coordinate 7,381,541 of NC_081762.1, read as the reverse complement.
AGTATGTTTGTGTGTAGATGTTGTCACTCATGTTCAATAGATTTGACCTCCAACCTCTGAGAAGTACTTCCAGGTGGTGGCTCTCCAGCGTGGCTCTTCCTGTCAGAGCATTGTGGTCAGACGACACATCTCAATCTATAAATATCACATTACGCTCCTCACCCAAATATCCTCTGCCATCCTTCATACATCCCAGATTCCTCAAAGGAGTATACACAAACCCCAGACATGAGTGCTTTGAGTGATGCACGCTATCTGTTACTCCAGAACAGAACAAAATGTGTAATGAGAGGATCTACTCTTGCTTTCGTTATGTGTTTGAAAAACTAGCAAATTTGAGTGTCTACATGTAATGCAGTATTTTATATTGTATTATAAAATAGTATATATTTTGCTGTAAAAATAATAAAATGCATAATTAATTTAAATCAGCATCAATTTAAGTACAACAAATACTAGCACAAAATAATACTTTTCAACATTTGAGTGAAAATATAATTTTGTATGACTGTCTTACATTCTTCATTTTCAAATGTTAAAACATTAAGCTTTTATTTGATTTATACGAGAACCACTAATAGACTTACGTTTTACATTTTCTGAAAATAAAACTAAAAATTATATAATATAATATAATTAGATCAGCATTATATAAGTGAGTACAACAAATACTAGCACAAACATGTATTTGTTTATTAACTGTGCACAATTTATGCCATAATGTATCAGTGTTAGACAAAGGATTTGTTTTGTTTTTGTTTAGTTTAGTTTTTTTGTTTTTTGTTTTTTTTTCCATTTCATTTGGTTTTCGTTTGTTTCGTCAATATATTCAAACTCACTGATTTATGCATTTCCTATGTGATTTAATTGACTCTCTAGATTGCCGCATTATCTTGTGCCAGTATTTTCCCAACTACAATCCATTTACTCTATGACCCACAAAATCATATTAGATATTAGCACATTGCACTCATTTGAGATCGCACTGCAGCAGTATGAGATCAGAAGCTTCACATCTCCACCTCAGCGCCCCTGGAATGTTCCTGTGTGAACTGTGAGGTCACTGTGCATGAATGCAAAGTTTCTTGCCTGAAATTCTTTGCAGGTGCCTCTTGGCATCCAGACTGTACTTGTAATGCTCCCTGCAGGCTCTGCACTGTCTCATTTTAGCTTGCGTTTGAAGCATTCTTCACTTTGTACACACATATGCCATTCCTTTCCCCCAAAATTCCCTATACTGCATCTGCATGCTTAACTTGGTCACACTTCATTTTAAGGTACAATTCTCACTATTAACAAACCATTAACTATGACATTTTCCTCAATAAACTTCTAATGTGCTGCTTAGTAACAGTTAGTAAGGTATGTATTAAGTTAAGGTACTGGGTAGGATAAGGGATGTAAAATGTACTGTAGAAAGCATGTGTGGTCATGTTAATAATGTGCTTTATAAGTACTAACAGCCAATATGTTAATAATAGGCATGCTAATAACCAGCTAATAAGAGTTTTGAACTTAAACTTTTGAGTTTTTGAGTTTTACTTCTGAGTTAATAATAAGAAATAAAAGGTAAATTAATGCTGAAGGCAAGACTCTTCTTTTTTTTTTTTCAGGCATAGATCACTTTTGAGATTTTGGGCTTATTTTCCATCTTCTTTGAGAATTGTGAAAAGCAAGTATGCAAAATACACAGTGTTTGTTTTATTGCACCAACTGTAGATTTCAATTACAAATACAGATCTTTAAAGGCCATGTTCTCAAAATGTGTTTTTACACAGCCTGCCTTTTACCTTAATTTCACAGTGCAATATAATAAATGTTTAATAAATGTTAATAAATAATTTTGAAGTAAAAATATTTAATACACACGTTTCCATGTGTTTTGTGTCTGAAACTAAAGTGTTGCCAAAAAGCACTGAGGAACCTTTCTATTTAAGAGTGTTGCATGTTCTCTCCTCATCTCTCATTACTCATGCTGAGTCTGTATCATCGCTCCATCTTACTCCATCTTTTCTGTCAATATTTTTCACACGTGGCTTCCATTTCATCACTGTACATAGATTCCAAACTTAGAACTTTACATTCCGACTCTGAACTTTACATTCCTAATTTAAGGAGAGTCATTCGTCATTCTGTCTTAATGTCATACCGCACACTTAGCAGAGTAAAAATGTGTTTAAAATGTATTTCCATTGCCGTCAATCACCAAGAGCTTTTTCATGCACTTAAACTAGATGTGTGAAATGCCTGTGAGGTCGTGATTATTAATTACTGACAGTACAGGTTCATCTTAGATATTCCAGATGGTCAAGTGCAATGTTCTTGTTCTATGACAATATTTTTAGGTATCCCAACTGCACTCCTGACACAAAGATTGTTCTAAACAGCAAAAAAAAAAAAAAAAATGCAGATTTATAAAGGTGGATGTGTGCTGGTTCAGGTTTGGGGTCCATAAGATTTTTTATTTTTTTTATTTATATTTTTATTCGGAAAGGACACATTACTGTAAACTAGATGAAAGTGACACTAAAGATATTTGTAATGTTAAAAACGATACGAATAATAATAGCAAATAATAGCAAATCAGCATATTAGAATGATTTCTGAAAGCTTGTGTGACACCGAACAGCTTAGAATCACAGGAATAAATAACATTTTGAAGTATATGTTTAAAGAGAAAACTGTTTTTTTGTTTGTTTGTTTGTTTGTTTGTTTGTAATAATATTACTGTTTTAACATCATAGCCCCAACTCAAAAGTGATTTGAATTTGGATAAATGTCTCTTTCCACAAGAAAGAACCACTCATACTTTCTCCAGAACATGTAAAAGTTAACTTTAGTTTGTTCAAATCTGAGTTGGTAGAGTGAGAACTTTTCCTAGCTGTGCAGACCCAGAGTGAGTCCTGTCCCTGCGGTGCTGATGGATGTATTCATTAGAGGATAGTGGGGGTCGGTCAAGCAGAGTGACATCAGCTCACACTAGGGCTGGGATAAACGATTATTTTTTAAACGATTAATCTAGCGATTATTTTTTCGATGCATCGATTAATCTAACGATTAATTTTTCAGACCGATTTGATTTCGATTATCTCCCCAATAATTGACTACTAACAATTTATACATGTTGATTTACATATCTGAATGAAAAAAACATCAATTCCTTAACATTGCAATATATGTTTATTGCTCTTAAAATTACAAAATAAAAGACTGACTAAGAATGCATTACTTTGCACTTGTATAGAGATAGCATTCAATAAAACCTTGAAACCTTGAAAACACATAGCTTACTGAAACAAGCTTACTGAACACATAGGGCCTAGCTTACTGAAAAAAGAAGTTCTTTCAGATGAAAATAACAACAACTTGATGTCTAGTATTCAATAAAAAAGGTCACCCAAAATACTTGTTTAGAGCAATTGAAAGAATACAGTATGTAAATGTAAACTTGAATGCTTTAAGCTAATACAGAGAGTGCTTTTACAAAAAAAAAAAAAAAAATTAACAGTGGGAGCCAGCAGCCTGTCATGGAGAAAAAAAATCTCCGAATGCTCCACGTGAAACTTTGGCGTTCCGCCCTTTTTCTATCGTGTCTAATGATTTTGGTTAATATGCACAAGGGAGGGAGAGAGCAACAAGCGCTCGTGTTGTTTGAAGACTGTGAGTGCGCGCGCAGCCGGGGCTCTCTCTCGTACGCGTCCTGTCACTGTCACTCACCGATCAAATAACGCTTTGACAGCCGCCAAAAAAAAGATCAATGGAGAAAAACCCCTGGATTGGTTATATAACGTTGGACATAATGTTGATCCGGCCATCGCTTATATTCAGCGGACATAAGGTAAACGTTTTGCAAACATTTTTTAGAGAAATAAAAACAGGTCGACGAATCGATGCGCATATTTTGCGTCGACGTCATCGATGACCTCGACGCGTTGTCCCAGCCCTAGCTCACACCCTCTGAGCCCGGAGGTCCCAGACACCTGTCGTGTCTCTCTCTCATCCTCCCATCAGTCTTGCGGATTAGCCATCTAAAAGAGCCGCATTTCAGAGCGCGCGTGTGTGTGAGAGCAGTTAAGCGTGTTTGGGGTTCCTCCCTGATATGTGTTAGCGTGCTCTCCGTGTGTCGCAGGAGCGTAGCGTGAGATGAAGCTTGACGCCCTTACTCAGAACCAACGCTGTTTCATTCCAGCAAAAAGAGCAGTTTATTGGCATTTACAGCACATGAGTCCTTTGGGGTTTGGCGTCTGACATAACAGGCTGTGCACTGGAGCCCAATACTCTCACTACATCTGATACACATTAAAAACTTGCCTCTTTTTTTTTATGAAAATGCATGGATTGTAATGTGAAGTGACATACAGCCAACTATGGTGATCCATACTCAGAATTTGTGCTCTGCATTTAACCCATCCAAAGTGCACAAACACATCATGAACACACACCCGGAGCAGTGGGCAGCCATTTATGCTTAGGCACCCAGGGAGCAGTTGGAGGTTCAGTGCCTTGCTCAAGGGCTCCTCAGACATGGTATTGCCAGCCCAAGACTCGAACCAACAACCTTAGGGTTAGGAGTCAAACTCTCTAATCATTAGGCCACGACTTCCCCGTAATATATACACTACAATTCAATATATATAATTTATTTATGTGATTGCGAAGCTGAGTTGTTTGAGTTTGAAAAAATAATGAATCATATAATTTTTATTTTGGCAAAAAGTTAAAATGGGTCCCACAGACCCGAACACCATACAAGGGTTAAGTAAAACTGGTTGTGATCAGTGTTTCATATTGACAATTTAAAGGAATAGTTCACCCAAAAACTAAAATATTCAAAATATTTACTCACTCTCAGGGCATACAAGATGTAGATAAGTTTGTTTTTCCATCAGAACTTGGAGAAATATAGCATGACATCACTAGCTCACCAGTGGATCCTCTGCAGTGAATGGGTGCCGTCAGAATTTGAGTCCAAACAGATGATAAAAACATCACAGTAATCCACAAATAATCCTCATGTATCCGATCTATTGATTAAAATATTGTGAAATGAAAAGCTGTATGTTTGTGAGAATCAAATCCATCATTAAGGCATTTTTTATTTAAACCTTTGCTTCTGGAACCACAACTTTTTTCACTGGAGAAATCAATATTATTGGAGGCAACATTTTAAAGTTAAAAATATCTTGATGGATTTGTTTATTACAAAAATATATTTATTTTTCTTCAAAATATGTAAATTGATGGAGTGGAGTCTTGTGGATTATTGTAATGTTTTTATCAGCTGTTTGGACTCTCATTCTGACGGCACCCATTCACATTGGTGAGCTAGAGAGATGATGATAAATTTCTCCAAATCTGTTCTGATCCAGAAACCAGCTCATCTACATCCTGGATGGCCTAGGGTCACGAGAGAAATGATTTTATATTTACCCAAGCATGCATTAGTTCCTTGGAAGTGAGCACTAGGTGTCTGGTTGGTTGTGCGTAGGTGTTATCCAGGGTTAAGGAAAAGAAAACACCGCAAATAGTTCACCATCGTAATAGACAGAGATAAACCAGCATATGATTCAGTTGGAAAATGCCGATAAGGTTGTTTTCGACCATGTGGACTTCCACCCTTATTATTATCCAGCCAATGAGCATCAATGGCACAAGATTATAATGTTATGTACAGCTTTTCTGCATGATTCCACAGAATAAACAATCGCTATACTTGGTTCTAAAGAATGTATGAAGGTTTAGTAATAAACACTTCTGAATACGATAACAATCTGAGTCGTTTACAGTAAGCACTCCTCTGATAATACGCATGATTCATCAGGTATGCAATTATTGCAGCCGGCAGCGAAAGTTTTCTATGGTATCTACAAACAAAGGGTGTCAACACAGTGGTTGGCAACACATGCCCACAGATGCTGCTCTGTGAAATGGCAGGTGAATTCAATAAAGCCAAGCCACACCTTTGTGAAAAGAAAGAAACTGAATATGCGAGACTCATATATTCATTGTACAGTAGATACACGCCTGAAAATATTTGCTTTTTGGAGGTGGCTAAGAATACCACACAAGCTGAGTTAATGTCTGTGAGGAAACTTGGTGCAGAAATTTAAACTGCAAAAGCCTTCAGTGGCAAAACAAGTGAGTCAGTGTTTTGGAAATGTTGAATGTGAGACACTATGGTTTCATTTTATATGTTATGTCTATCACAATGAATTAATAAAATAATAAATAGCTTTTATCGCGTGCCACGCAGAGTTCACAGAGTTAACTTCATTTAAATAAAAAAAAGGATGTAATATAATATAGAAGAAATTCATCTAAAACCTTTGACACCTATAGAATGTTCTGTGTAAGCATTCTTAATTATATTATATTACATATGCAACCATTCAAAAGTTTGGTGCTTCTAAAGGTTCTTCAAACAATGCCATAGAAGAACCATTTTTGGTTCCACAAAGAACCATTCAGTCAAAGGTTCTTTAAAGAACCATGTCTTTCTTACCTTTTTAAAATCTGAAGAACCTTCTTTTGCCACAAAGAACCTTTTGTGAAACAGAAAGGTTCTTCGGATGTTAAAGGTTCTTTATGGAACCATTTAGACAAAAAAGGTTATTCTATGGCATCGTGAAGCAATTTTGTTTTTAAGGGTGTACGCTGTTCTTTTGAACTTTCTATTCATCGCAGACTTAATAGAAAATTATCACTGTTTCTATATTCCAAATATTCATAAGCAAATCAGCATATTAGAACGATTTCTAAAGGATCATGTGACACTAAAAATTGGAGTAATGGAGTAATTTTCTTTTCTTTTTTTTTCAAATAAATGCAGACTTGGTCATCAAAGAATTTTTTCAAAAACTTCAAAAAAAATCTTACTGACCGCGAACTTAAAGGTAGTGTGCTAAAAACATTAATTGTTAAAAGTTCAAACTGTTTTGACAGTACTTAACATGTCTAAGAAAATAAAATGCCGATATAAGGAAATAAATGTTTTGGTTTGACAACTTGATGTCAACTTTCCTCATCCTGTCATTCCAATTCTAATTCAACTTCATATTTTGAAAGGGAGCCAAAAAAGTTGCACAAAAGCTCTGCACTCGCAATCATTTCTAACGGAAACATGCTGCTAATGCTTAATGAAAGGGAAAGAAAGAGAAGCGAGTGGTAGAAAGTGAAGAACATAGGGCTGATGAAGTGGAACGGCAGGTATAGAGCTGAAGGCCTTTGAAGCACAGCCGTAACTCAATCCTGAGGTTTTGACTGGAGCATAATGGCCGGTCTATAGTCCATTCAGCACATGGAGTGAGTCCAGGCCCACCAGCAGATCCTCTTTAAACCACGGCGCCTCCTGAGAGTAACTTATCACCTTTAGCCTCTCATTGAAAGGACCCTCTCTCTCTCTGCACCCTTAGTCTTTGTTGTCTAGTCTTTCTTTCCTCTCAGAGTAACACACTTTTTTCTGGTTCATTGCTTTTCAGGGAAGCCGGGGTGAAAACGGCACAGACATGGTCGAGGGACGATGGAAGGCTTTGTTCAGTCAGGTTATTTTCCTTTTTTCTTTAGGTTCATCACCCTGCTGACCTTTGGCCTCATCATAAACTCAATCAAAGCTGGTGAAGGATTTTTCGCTGGCTTCTGTTGAACTTCAGATCCCAGCTGATGACAGTAATTATGGTGAAATATATTACTGAAGGTGGTGAATGTGGCTTTGATGGCTGTAGCGGTGATTAGCGGAGTAGCAGTGTGCTGACAGACTGTCTAAAACCCTCTTGGAGAAACTATGTCTCTGAATTCAACCCCTTTAAAGCTAAGCTGCTAAAAATATTCTGCAACACTTTATTTTAAGGACCAGTTCTCAGTATGAACTAGCTGCTTATTAACATGCATATTACTAGCATATTGGCTGTTTATTAGTACATATTAGATGCACACATTAATGCCTTATTCTGCATAACCATATTCTAGATCCCTTAACCCTGCAACATACCTAAACTTAACAACTACCTTATGACTAAATGACACAGAAATGTAACTAAAAATAAGCTGCAGAAGCTGTTAGAAAACTCTTAGTTAATAGTGAATTTGTGTTCCCTGATCTAAAGTGTAACCAAATATAGAAACTAACAAGGAAAAGAGATCTAGATACATTTATTTGTTCAGCAGATATTTAATTAATAGACAACTAACTAACTAACTAACTAACTAACTAACTAACAGTTACTAATGATTTAGTTGAGGACAACTAGTCAAAGAATTTAAAGGTGCAAAAGTACCAAAGTTTTTATTTGTTTTTGTCCCTTTTTTTGTCTTACTAAACATTCAACAAATCTAATTAAGAGGTTTTAATATTTTTTGCATTTCATTTAATTTTTGCTCCTAATAGATGTTTTTTCTGTTTCCTAAACCCCCAGTAAATTAAGAGGGTTATAAATATATATTTGCATATTTATTTAATATTTTCTCCAGGTATTTTTTATGTTTTTGTTTTCTCTTGTTTGTCATCCTAAATATCCAATGTAGATGAATTAAGTTACTTAATTTTTAGCATTTTTTATTAGTCTTGTAACAAAAATAGCATATTTCAACTTTTCATTGCCTTTTTGTTGTTGTTGTTGTTGTTGTAGTTGTTCCTTTTAGACTATGTTTGATGGTAGGCTGTTTTGGAGTTTCCTTCCAGGTGGTTGAGACACCCATAAAATGAGAGGAATTGATGGCATAATTCAGAAAATAAAGTCAGTTGTAGAGCACGTTTATATATATTTTAATTAAAGATAATGAATTGTTCTTCAGAATGACATGCACTAGTAAATTGTGCATAAGACCTGACATTTTTTATGTTGATGTGAAGCTCTGTAGCGTATCTCTGTGCTGATACCTTTGTGGTAATTGTGATACATTTTTTGATACAAAAAACATTTTCTCTTTTCTCTTATCTTTTAATCTCTCCTGCAGCTGCAATGAATTTTGATCAGATGTGCATGCGTGTGTGTTTTAGTGTGTCTTCATGTGTGAGAGCTCTGGACATGTTTGTGTATGCAGAAACTTGTATGAATGTATGAGTTGACCCTGAACTAACACCAGCAGCCACCCGCTTCCACACTAGTCACCTCTAATGAGAGCGTCCTTCTGCAGCCCAGAGCCCATCGCTCATGAGCGCACAGCCCTGCTCCTCAAAAGAGCCTCTGAAAGCTGTTTGTTTTGATTCTTGTAGAATCTCTGCTCGTGACAAAAGGACACAAGAATTCCGACATGAAACATAGAGGCTAAAATAACAAACAAAGTGCCAAGATAAACTGAGAGGATGAGGGTAGTGTGTTTCATGCATCTATCTTTTCATTCTTCATTCAATGCAATCCATCGTTATCTCAACAATGTGCAAGATAACGAAGAAAAAAATAATAGTGAAAATGAAAATTCTGTCATCATATACTCACCTTATTGTTATTCCAAAACATTTTTTTTCTTTGAAATGCAAAAGCAAAATTTTAAAAATAAGATTTAAGGATTTTTCTGAGAAAAACAAAGAGTTTTTTTATTTTTTTATTTTTTTGTGAACTATCCCTTTAAGTGCATAAACAGTCTGCTAAAGAATGCAAGTTATCTCATGCCAAACTCAGATATACCTTGCCGTATCCAATGCACTCTTCCTCTGAAAGGGAAATTCTGCACTGTCCTGTAGCGTGCAGATGTCTGAATTTCAGCCAGAGTTTGGCATGTTTGAGGCGGGAGATAAGCGTGCGATACGAGCCAGACTGCAGTCTGCTTCGGATGCAGAGGTCTGAAAACGAGAGCGACACTTTTCAGACAGGATGCAGTTGTCACTTGAGCAAACAGCAGTGGACGGCTCGATAAATGTGTTCGTACTGCTATGTCCAGGCGGGACCTTTTGGCCCTGTTAGTTTAGCACTGCATTCCAGTTTAATCTGTAAAGTGCTTCTGGCAGGAAAATATATGGAACAGAGATTATGTGTAATTAATTTCATTGCATTGCATTGCATTGCTGTTGGTGTTTACCCATGCATGCAAAAGTAATTGCAATCAGCATTTATTTGGTGTGCAAGGCCTACCTAATTTGTATAATTATTTTACTCAGTAAGGTGCTAAACTGTGGTTTCACCCCCGGTTATTACGGAAGGAGGCTCAGACAGTAGATTAGAATGAACAGGTGTATTTATTAATATCAACAGATGCAAAATGGAGAATGGCAGGAGAGTTGGTAGATGAATGGTTAGGTTCTCAGAATGATAGCGGTCAGCAGTAATACTCTGTATACTCTTACAGGAGGTCGTGGAAGGGTTGGGAGTTGGAAGGCTGATAGCACACACCTCATCGTTGGATGTGACCTGAAGACGGCTGGAGAGGAGTACAGGAGGTAAGTACACAAGGGAGGTAAGGATATCAATCTTAGGCTGGTGTAGCATAAAGAGTCCACTTCGTATAAGTGAGACCGGAAACTGGAGTGATGTGAGGTGTGTGCTCATGAAGCAGTCTTGATGAGGGTGAGCACGAGGAGCAGGTGTGTGTTCTTTTATCTCAGGTGAAGGTGTGCGCTGTGATTGGGTGGTGAGTGAGCCTGGCCAATCTGTGACTACTGAAGGTCCTACAGTACATCTTTTATTATGAGCTCTATTTATGGCTATATTAAACCCCACTGTCTATGCAAGATTGTAATGCACTAGAAAATAGTCCTGTGGGTGTCACTGTACAGTTTTATTTATGTAAAAAGCTAAATCTGCTTGTCTACAGAAGGTGGAAGTATCTAATCCTCTACATATGCATAATATGAATGTTTATAAGATAGGAGGACAAAAATAAAATATATATAAAAATATGTATTAAACATAAAAATTGTATATCTGCTAGTGACTTTTCAATGTGCTAAATACGTCAAGGTTATTGTGACGAATGGGGTGGGGCCGAGTGACGTGGGAGCGAGGCCGGTGGAGTGATTGGAGATGAACTACACCTGTTCGACCCGCCGGTCTCGAGGCCCACGGAGGAGATGAAAGGATATAAAACTGGAGCGACGACAGTGAAGGACGAGAGAGGACCAGGCCTGGGCTTTTAGTTGTGTTTTGGTTTTATTTTGTGCGCATCAGTCGTCCATGAGGGGCTGGTGCGCTGTTTTGTTTATTTTGTGATTATTAAAGTTTCATTTGATTGCCGCCGGTTCCCGCCTCCTTCTTCCCGATGATTATTAGAGTTTAAATCATTACAGTTATTAATTTATGGCCAGGAATTCCAGTAGTGTAAGTTGCCATGTACAGTAACCCCTCCTATAAACTACTGTACTGAATTGTAGAAATTCCTTTGATGAACATGATGATGATGATCGCATTGAAAAAGGCCCTCAAACAATTGGGGCACAGACACAAACAACTGTGGATGGCAGACGACAGGATGTTAGTGCAGACACAGCCAACATGCTTCCTCAAAAAAACACATGCATGCAGACAAAAAAAAGAGGAGAAGAATTGGGCTGACTGAAACAAAAATCTAATTATATATATATATATATATATATATATATATATATATATATATATATATATATATATATATATATATATATATATATGCCACCAGCATATAATAAATAAATAAATAAATATTATTTTATTTTATTTTATTTTGGCACTATTGGCATTTTACCCTTAAATAAAATGTAAATATTTTATTTAAATATTAATTTGAAATAATTAACACATTTAGAATAGTAACCTATTAAGCTGATAAAAGATAATAATTTTTTTTTTTTTGCGGCTATTGCCATTTACCCTTTCAGTAAACTATTTATCTTGGTCATTATTTAAGTTTAACTACTTAACTAAATCTTCATTTGAAATCAACAAGATAAATTATTTCTCAAAAGTGAATTGACATTTTTATTTTATTTTATTTTATTTTATTTTATTTTAGCAGTGGCATTTTACCCTTAAATTAGATTAAATTCTTTTATATTATTAATTATTATTTACCTAAATTATTATCATAAATCACCTAGCTGATGAAACTGTATAGTAAATAAACACCTGAATGGTTGCTAGCGTTTTGGACATATTACAAAGAAAATCCCTCCCACTGCCATAGCTTGCTAGAAATCGAATATTTTTTGGAACAGCAATAAATATTTGGCCTTCTTGAGGTATTTCACATTGTTAGTCGCGTGACTGAACTTTTTTTCCCCATATTGAATTTCTTGCAAGTTGCAACAGGGCACTCACATTTTCTTAAACCTTATTTGTCTTATTCAAACCTTGAATGCACAGTGTGGTCAAGGTCTGTGGAGTGAATCATTGCTGTGTGGTGACCTCTGTGGCTCCAGCCACCCAGATTTCCATGGCAGAGCATGGGCACAGCTTTGGGAATTCCCTGCTGACTGTCTGTATGAGAGACAAAGACACCCACAGCTGCAGAAACCACAAAAACACTCTGGGCGTCCCCTTCTCAGGCCTGAAATCAGAGAGACAGAGGCTGTATGGATAGATGGAATAGGTACACTTGAAACCAACCACATCAATTCTATGCATGCAATGTAAAGATGATATTTCTTTTCAACATTATTGAGCGCAGATGTGCTGTTCTTGCAATATACAATAGTAATATTTAAATAGTGAATCACTATGTTTGTATTTTGCTGCAAGCTTTACTGCAATAATTACTGTTCATATTCATTATATTATCTGTCACTGTTGACCTTGAATAATAACTACTTGTTATTATTTTACTTGTTACAAAATGTTAACAACAAAGCAAATATTCTAAAATGTCTGGAGTCAGTTTTTTATTCAGCAAGGATGCATTACATGGATGGAAAGTGGCAGTTACTGTAAAACATTAATAATGTTACAAAAGATTTCTATTTCAAATAAATGTTGCTATTTTTTGCTTTCTATTTGTCAAAGACTCCTAAGAAATTCTGACTGGTCTGGTGTAATGAAACTGAAAATTCAGCTTTACATCACAGGTATAAATTAAATTTTAAATTATATTCAATTAGAAAACATTTATTTTAAAATTTAATATTATTTCACAATTTTGCTGTTTTTGATCAAATAAATGCAGCTTTGGTGAGTACAAGAAAAGTATTTCAAGAACATACAATTGTAACAACCCCAAACTTGTGAACAGCAGTGCAATTTATAGACAGTTTAATTTATTAGTTTTTTTCCAAAGCAGCTGGTTTCCTTATCATTTGAACTCACTAGGTTTTAAATTGTGCTGTAAATGATCAATTTAATGCAATAACAGTTGGGAATGTGAGCTATTTCTCTCTGAAAATGAGTGTGCCATAACTGACAGACAGGTATTTTGTATGTTTTCCATGCTCGTGGCCCCTGCTTTGACCTGTTTCATGCCTCGAGACACACGTCTGCTGGAGAGATGGATTCAGGGCAGTGACATCAGTATCTGTGTGAAAACATCCCAGTGTGAGTCCAGACAGCCTGCTTTCCTTCACCGAACACTATCACACACACCTCACAGACTCATTTGTTGTTAACATTAGCTACATATAACTAAAGTTTAACTTAACTTCTCTACTCTAGTTTTTTTATTTTATTGAAATTTAAATGTCCAATTAAAAATGCAATTTAAATGTATATATATATATATATATTTTAAATATACAGTACAGACCAACAGTTTGGACACACCTTCTCATTCAAAGAGTTTTCTTTATTTTCATGACTATGAAAATTGTAGAGTCACACTGAAGGCATCAAAACTATCAATTAACACATGTGGAATTATATACATAACAAAAAAGTGTGAAACAACTGAAAATATGTCATACTCTAGGTTCTTCAAAGTAGCCACCTTTTGCTTTGATTACTGCTTTGCACACTCTTGGCATTCTCTTGATGAGCTTCAAGAGGTAGTCACCTGAAATGGTTTTCACTTCACAGGTGTGCCCTGTCAGGTTTAATAAGTGTGATTTCTTGCCTTATAAATGGGGTTGGGACCATCAATTGTGTTGTGCATAAGTCAGGTGGAAACACAGCTGATAGTCCTACTGAATCGACTGAATTTGTATTATGGCAAGAAATTGGGATAACTTTGAAAGTGTCCCCAAGTGCATCACAAAAACCATCAAGCGCTACATAGAAACTGGCTCACATGCGGACTGCCACAGGAAAGGAAGACCATAAGTCACCTCTGCTGCGGAGGATAAGTTTAATCCGAGTCACCAGCCTCAGGAATCCCAGGTTAACAGCAGCTCAGATTAGAGACCAGGTCAATAGCACACGGAGTTCTAGCAGCAGACACATCTCTAGAACAACTGTTAAGAGGAGACTGTGTGAATCAGGCCTTCATGGTAGAATATCTGCTAGGAAACCACTGCTAAAGAAATGCAATAAGCAGAAGAGACTTGTTTGGGCTAAAGAACACAAGGAATGGACATTAGACCAGTGGAAATCTGTGCTTTGGTCTGATGAATCCAAATTTGAGATCTTTGGTTCCAACCACCGTGTCTTTGTGCGATGCAGAAAAGGTTGAGGATTTATTCAAAATTGAAGGCATACTGAACCAGCATGGCTACCACAGCATCTTGCAGCGGCATGCTATTCCATCCGGTTTGCATTTAGTTGGACCATTTTTTTTTCTTTTCAACAGGACAATGACCCGAAACACCCAAGAACCTAGAATGTGACATATTTTCAGTTGTTTCACTTTTTTTGTTATGTATATAATTCCACATGTGTTAATTCATAGTTTTGATGCCTTCAGTGTGACTCTACAATTTTCATAGTCATGAAAATAAAGAAAACTCTTTGAATGAGAAGGTGTGTCCAAACTTTTGGTTTGTACTGTGTGTGTGTGTATATATATTTCAGTTTATTTAGATTATTTTGTTCAATTCAAACATACAAATTAACTTGTGATTAATTTTGCTTGTTCATTTTTTTTTTGGTTAATCTTGCCAAAAATCTCAATTTATTTGTCACATTATCAGACAAAACACAGATTCTTACTTGCTTTTTCAAGTCTTGTGGCAGTCACACTGACATTATAACACTTTAAGCACATCTTTTTTTTTCTCTCTGTCTTCTAGAACTGATGTCATGTCACACTCTCTCCATCATTGTTTGGGCAAACCGTGAGTGTTGTGAGTAACACTATTTCTGTGAAATTAAGATATGGTATTTTGTGTTTGACAGTGATGAAAATACAAGAAAATTATCAAATTAGCATTTTCCCAATGGGAAATTTGCCAATGAGAATTTTTTATTTTATTTTGTATATAGTTGCCATTTGTCTCCTAAATTATATTCATATATTTGATTAAAATGAAACCAAAATGTATTTATTTATTTGCTGTTGGTGTTTTACCTTTTAGATTGGATTATATTGTTCCATTTAAAAATTAATTAAATTGCTTAACAAATATATAATTTTAAAAGACTAATAAAAGATTCTAAATAAGGAACCACTGAAGGACCAATAAAGGAACTGTTTAGTAAACACTCAAATTACAAAGAAAATCCATCACACTGCCATTGCTTGCTAGAAATCTAATCTTCATTGGCACAGCAATATTTATTTTGGTCGTGAGGTCTTCTTGAGGCATTTCATATTGTGCCAGTATCTGAAGAGGTCCCGTTTCTTTTTCAATATTGGATTTCTTGCAAGTTGCAACAGTGTGCTAAAACATTTTACAACTGTATTTTCACTATACCTTGTTTGTCTTATTTAAACTGCATAATTAAGTAGGCCTATATTTAGTATAAACAATTTGTATAGAGAAACCTAAAGGTTTTATTGGATGGAGGTCTATCTGAATGACATTCAAGCAGTTCACACATTAACTACAGATTGGGTTTCTCAATAGCAGTTGCAAGGTTTCATACAGAAGAGGCTTCAAATGAATCGTATTTTCACAAGGGCGCTCTGAATAGCTTGGAAACCCTCTGAATTGCCCCAATAAAAGCTGGTGTTTAGTGTTTTGAAATAAATCATGTTGAGTGCATGAGAAGGGGAAGAGGTCAAGTCATTAGGCCTTAATGTTAAAAAAAGAGCAGGTGGCTATAAGAATGTTTCCTCAGTTAATCTCTTCTGAAACACTGTAGAAACATGCACTGATTGATCACCAGTGACTAAATCATTTCCGGAAACATTATGCATCTATTTGTGTTTTTATTCTGTAACTTCTGCCAGAACAGTCTGTGGTGTGCTGCTGGTGTTTCAGTGTCATAAGATAATAGAGGGAAGATAATAGCTCTGTTCTTTCTGTCTGTCTTCATTTGTTGGAAAGTTGAGCATAATAGAAGCAGAGCCAAAGCACCGTCTGTCCATATTGTGTCTGAAATGACATTTTAATGGGTTACACTGACACTGAAACCCCATTCACAAAAATTGGCACCTCGGGATCAGAGATTGGCTCAGTGGTATGATTTTAAACCCACATGCTCAAAAGTTTGGGTCATGTTTTTGAAAGAAGTCTCTTATGCACACCAAGTCTACATTAAAGTGACATAAAAATACAGGAAAAACTATCAGCATTATTGTGCGATATTATTGAAATTCAGAATAACCGTTTTCTAACTGAATATATTTTAAAATGTAATTTATTCCCATGATGCAAAGCTGAATTTTCAGCATCATTACTCCAGTCTTCAGTGTCACACGATCCTTCAGAAATCATTCTAAAATTCTGATTTGCTGCTGGAAAAAAAAAACGTATCTTATTATTTTCAGTGTTTAAAATATTGGTGCTACTTAATATTTTTGTGGAAATCATGATGCTACTTGTCAGTGTTGTACTTGAGTAAATCACGTTGTGCTAGATAACACCTATGAGTACTCAGACTTAAGTACTCTAACCTTGAGGGGAATTTCCTATATAGAGGATTCAGTGCAATTTTGTTGAAAATGAGGTCAGTGAATTTCAGCATAGAGGAGGAACCCCTTCCCCAGGATAGTGTTTCCTATCTTATTTGTTTTTGTTCAGCCTGTTAGTGTGGTATGTGAAGTCAAGTGGGTTTCAGTTACAGTACATGAGAGTGAGGGGAGTACGAAAAAAAAAGTTGTTTTTGAACAAAAATCCATGAAAGAATGTGTGTCCTCAGCTTAACAGAACCCCATTAGTGCTGTCAGGAGCCTCCAACATAAAACAGTGTCTTGTTCTGTGGCATTAATTCCAGGGGGATATCTTTAGATCTTTTTTTCCAACATAGCTTTGTCTGTCTGGATTTTTTCATAATTGTAAATAAGACTTATATTAAACTTGCAGCCGTTACATGACTTTTATATGTCAGATGTACTTAAACATATAAACAAAGACACATATTGACCTAGATGTAAGGTCAAAAGTCATGTACAATTATATAATTTTTTTTTTATGTTTCTCAAAGAAGTAAAAAATAATAATAAAATACAGTTAAACCTGTAATGTTGAGGAGTATTATTACATAAGTAATAATATGCAAAGCAGAATTTTCAGAATCATTACTCCAGTCTTCAGTGTCACATGATACTTCAGAAATTATTCTAATATGCTGATTTCCTGCTCAAGAAACTTGTCTTATTATTATTAATCTTGAAAGCCGTTAATATTTTTTATATATATTTTATATTATTTTATATTTTTATATTTATATAATTATATAATTTCTATAATTTTATATAATTTTATATTTTGGGATTCTTTGATGAATAGAAAGTTTAAAAGAACAGAATTAATTTAAAAATGTAATTTTTATAATTATAAATGTCTTCACTGACACTTTTGATCAATTTAATGCATCATTCATTCTTTCTTTCTTTCTTTCTTTCTTTCTTTCTTTCTTTCTTTCTTTCTTTCGTTCTTTCTTCTTTCCTTCCTTCCTTCCTTTCTTCCTTCCTATAAAAGATATTTCATATTACAGCAGGTTTGAGCTTATTAGCACAGCTCTTAAATTTTTGGTGGCATAAAATTATTCTGCATTTTAACAGGAATCCTCCTAAAGAAAGACAAGATTTGGCATAGGCGTTCCTTTTCAAAACCAGACTTCCTAAACAGAGATGGTTCAGCCAAAGGAGACATTTCTACTCACCTGTAAAAAAGGTAAAAGGCGTTGTCTGGCATGTGGCAGCAGGGGACCTTAGAGTACCCAGAGGCCTTTGTGTTTGGTGCCAGGATGCTTTGATGATGCTTTGATGATGCAGCATTCTGGAATGCACTCGGAGCACTTTTCTATTTTCAGTATGTTGTTAGCATCTGGGTTTTGCGTAGAGCATCTATATATGGTGTTTTATCTTTTGGGTGTTTAAATGTCAAGTGCAAGGGAATACAGTATCATCTGAAAGACTAGATGAGTTCATGACCACAGCCCATTCGCACGCACTCTTTCTGTATCGCAGAATATTACTCAAAACACTTGTGTGACGTATTCTGTTACGAGATGATTTAAGTAATGAAGTGCTTGAATAATAACTTATCTTCAGGTTTATTCCAGTTTTTGTGAATTGAAAGCTGTAGTTTTAAACCTTTTTTTCTTTAGAAATCATTTTAATCTGCTGATTTGGTGTCAAAGAAACATGCTTACACTTTATTTTACAGTACATGTACTTCAAGGTCACTACATGGATTAATGTTACCTAGTTAAATTACCTTGTTATATAATTGCTATCAGGTGCATATTGTGTACACATTGAAAATGACTGTTAAAATAAAGTGCTACCAAAAACTTTTATTATTACAATGAATGCCAAACATTTAATATTTTTGTGGAAACTGCTTATTCAGGATTCTTTAATTAATTGTTCAAAAGAACAGTATTTATGTGAAATGTTTTCATTGTTGTTTTGTTTGTTTGTTTTTTATGCCAGTTTTTATGAACTGAAAGCTATAGGTTTGTAATTGTTTTAGATGGCTCTGCAAGTGAAATATGAAACATACACCGTTTTATTCTGGTAAAATAGGCAGTGTAACTTTCAGTTTCTACTTCTGGGAACACATGATGTTCTCCTGTCTGGCACTTTCAAAAGATGGGATCTGATCTAAAAATAACTGTTGTTATGTATGTTATATCAAGTCTAAATGGCTTTGAACAATTTTCGTTCTGTTACTGATATACTGTAATATACTTACTAGTTAAGTGAATTAGAGTGATGTAAAATTAGCAACTTTACTATTTAGTAACTTGTATAAAACCCAATATTGTGATTATTCTCTGATATGTCTGATGTAACATTGTGTACAAGGAATCAGTCTCTTCATCTCAGTACCTTTTAGAGTTTTCCAATAACTTCACATGGACAGCATTGTGTCAAAGTTGGCAAACACTAGTAATTAATACTATTAATGCTTTTCAAAAATTTTGATGGAGAAAAATACATTTTGTAGTGTAAATAGTCCATAGTCCAGATTGTGATACCACATCTAATTTATAGATGACTTGAATGTTCCTGCCATCAATTGTGCTACATTTGGATATTAGACAAGCACAGTAAGCAAAGTGCGTAAATCTGAGCTCATTAGATATTTGCTAATTGCTTTCTGTCAAAAAAGAATTCTGAGAATGTTTTGGGGATCTTCCATAATAGCTTTCAGAGGTTGTTTTGTTGCTGATGGAGATGGCTGGAGGCGTAGAGGGTGTGTGTGTGTATGTCTGAGTTGTGTGTTTACCACAGAGAAAGATGGATTAAGGTGAAAAGACAGTTTGCTGAATGAAGCCTATGCCAATTCTTGTAAATGACCTTGTGAAATGAAAGCTCTGGCCTCAGAATTTGGCATTTAGAATTTGAAACAGTTAATATATTAAAATTAACGCTGTTCTTTTGACCTTTCTATTAAATTTTCAAAATCTAACTTTTTTGATAATTATAAAAGAGAAAAAAAAAGAAAAAAAATGTTCTTGAGCAGAAAATCAGCATATTAAAATGATTTCATGTGATCAGGATCATAAGGATCATGTGACACTGAAGACTGGAGTAATGATGCTGAAAATTCCACTTTGCCATTGCAGAAATATATTACATTTTTAAATATATTCATATAGAAAACAGTTCATTTGAATTGTAATAATATTTCACAATATTACTGTTTTTACTGTCTTTTTAATCAAAGAAATGCAGCCGTGGTGAGCATAAATAAGGGTTTTCTATAATGTTGTCTCACAATAGATGATGGTAGCTTGTTGCAAAGCTAATGATGTGGCTTCTCATAACTATAAAAGTACACAAATATTGTGTAAAATAATTATATTTCTGCCCTCTTGAAATAAAAAATTCCTCACATAGTTTATTGCACTACATTCTGGAAATGTCAAATTCATGCAGAATACATGCAAAGCCGACTTAAAATTTGGCCCAAGCAGTGTAGCGGGGCAAAGTTTTCCAAGACAGTGTGCATATGCTGCCAAGTTTTGCAACAGAGCTAATGTGTCATCACTCTCCACCAGGTGGATGGTCGACCGCAGACATATTAGCGAGACAACACACCTGTGGAATTTTCACTCCCGTGACACATTTATTTATCGGGGAGAATCTCTAGCCCAGCTAAAGTATAACTGGAACTTTTATGAGTGTAAAAGACAGCCTAGATAATTTAAAACACTGATCAGCACCCATTCAACAAGTCCTGATCCCATCAATCATCTCTCATAACACCCGTCTCGTTCATAGATGATGAGTGAAGGGTTTCAGCTGAAACAGCCATCACCCTCAAAATCACAGTCCCGGGATGCCCTTGGAATTTACGTTTGCGTCAATGTGTTGTTATTATATGGCATGGTTGGTGTGTGTAAGGTGGATGCATTGTTTGTTTATGTGTTTGTGTGTGTGTGAAGGTAACTGAGGGCGGTGACCCCGGCAGCACGCAGAGACGTCAGAAGCCCGAGGCGTGTCCGCCCCTCCCTAAGTATCTTCCATTGTTTGCTCAATGCCTGTCGGTTCGAGGAGATTCCTTGTGCCATAATGGGCTATTATTTGTGCTCAAGCTCTATTCAAGCCATAATGACTTAACGCCAGTTTTCCCGGCCCCTGGAGACCCGCATGCGTATAGTGCACAGTTTAGAAGGAGAGATAGCCTTTGTGCTCGACTCTTACAGGCTGATCCAGTAATATTTCTTTTTTTCTCTTTCTTCTCCCTTCTGCACGTATGGACAAAGACGGGCTAAAATTCACCAATCAAAAGGAGCTATTGGAAATTCCCTGCAGGGTGTATTTTATTATGTGTCTTTTCTACAGCTCTTGTAAAGCAGGAATGCAGTGTAGGTGGAGTCTTATTAATTCTTTAATAAAACATTAGGGATATTTTTTTTTTTTTTTTTTTATGCATTATTTCACAGGCTAATAGTCAGAATTGTTCAGACCCAAATCTGCCAAGACCTCACTCACACCTGGAGCCAGACCGACTTTTTGGTTCAGTGATGATGTCAACATTTTCATTTTCTTTTCAATGCTTCCAGTTTTGCCATGTTTTCATATTTTTTTAACACAAGTCCTGTTTTTTTGAAGAACATTTTACTAACTATTTCAGCCCATATATTTAACTGAAAGTGAAAATTGTTTCAAAGTAAACCCTAAACCATAAAAAATTTGAAGATCTAAACTTTTTGCTGGGTGAGTTCTACAAACAAAACCTTATATTAAAAAAACCTTTTATTGAAAGTGTTTCCTTTTTGTCTATTATCTGTCACATTTGCTCAAGAATGCACAAAATCAGCACAGAGACTGCTTACTTTTACTCAGTATATATATATATATATATATATATATATATAAATAAAAATTGATATAAACATACTGTAGTTGGGGCACATGATTTTGTACTATTAAATGTTAATGTTGGAATGAATGAAATCATACGTTTCAGTAGGATGTAAATAATACAAATATTATTGTATTATTTGTAATAATACAAATTCACAAGCAACTGAAGTTGTTTAAATAATTCAAAATATTTATTATTACCTAACAATGTTTACCACATTAATATCATTTAAATGTTATCATTTCATGGAAATAACATTGAGAAAAATCTTAACCAATATGGCTAAAGATAAATATTTAACATAAATGCAAAAAATAGCAATTCCATTGATGCATTGATGCATTTTCAGAGCTTCATCGTTTTACAGTGAATAAAGTGAATGAGTCCAGTAACGAGATCCAAGAAAGAGTCTTTGGCATGTAGTGGTTGGATGTTCAGTGTCCTCTGATGGGCGTCTCACATCGCTTTAGGTTCCTGGAATCCCTGATTCCACAGTTTCATTTAGTTACAGCATATTCCTCTTGTGCAACAAGTATCTTCAATGCATAGTCTTTATATGTATTAGTTTAATTTAAATGTCCTACTTGGTCTGTCCAACTAGTTATCCCATGCACCAAAGGTCTAGTTCAGAAATGTTTAGAGTTGATAGAGGTTAGTATTTATAATTTAGTGGTTTGTTTAAGTCAGCTTCTTCCTTGGTTTTTCATCCCATTGAGCTCCACAACTCCACACTGATGCCGACACACCTCTAGGGTGGAGACCACATGACAAACACCACAATCCAAGACACTTGCATCTGCAGGTATTCCAGCACACCCGACGGCACCCAATGGCATGAATACACAAGACGTGTGTGATGAATGAGCAGAGAGGAACCTTTTATTCAGGTCATTCCTGTGGTGGATCAGCAAAGGGCTAAAGCTGGGCCAGATCTCTACGAGGCAGCGTTTTCAGACGTCCACGCTCGTGCCCTGTGGTGCTGTCTCATTCGCCATTTCTCCAGGAGAAGATGGATCCTCTTGATGGCCCTCACCCTGGAGAGGATGTCACCAATCTTTTCAGTGTTTTTCACTCTATAGAAAAACAAAACAATGAGGTTAATATCACAGCAAACACAGGTAGAACCCTTGACCAGATTTACCTGTAAAGTGCTACTTGTATTTATGTGTATACAGGTAAAAAACAACACTGGTGACCCCAAATTTGTATTTAAGACTCTTGTTTACACTGTACAGCTAAACACATTGAATGGAAAATTAACTTTTTACTGCAGTCTTAAAAAAAACTATTTAATTTAATGTGCTTATATCTGCTATGAACATTAAATGACAGGTAATTTATCACAGCCACAATAGACATCAATCTTACAGAGGCTTGTAATTAAAGCACCCAATTATTTCTTAAATGTAGGTGAGAATGTGAATGTGCTGCTACATATATATATATATATATATATATATATATATATATATATATAGCTTTTTTATTTTGTAATGGATGCGGTTTGTCTTACCGTTTAATCTTTGTCGGTTTGTCTGCCAGCTTGTGTTTGCAATGCTTCTCGGCACAATCTTGGCCCTGGGCGGCATGGATTGCCTTGTCTGATGCTGCTTTATGCCTAAAAAAGAAAGTTCACATGAGGCATGAGCAGTCGATTCCTGGACAAGTTTGATAAAAGTCCACAAATAGAACTAAAACCTGTTTCTGCAAGTTCGTTAAGTCATGCAGTGACAGCTATTATGCCTTAGAGCATTACTGAGGTTCCCACACACAGATAGTGCACGGGAAAACAAGTGTGTCCCAAATATTTTTCAACCAGTAAGTTTTGTGACCTTGAAACTGGTCTTCGGATTAAACCTATCTGGCTTTGAACTATGATGACACTCATGTTATTAGCATTCAGTGTGTACTTACGCATTGTTCAGCTGACAGAATGAAGAGCATGTTTTGTCTTGGGTATCTGCACATTTGCAGCGTGACTTGGGCACAACAGGTTCTGTTACTGAGCGCTTCTTACGTGGAGCGTTTCCAAGTCCATATGACACTGTTCGCCTGGGGGAAAGAAAAAAGAATTAGAAAAAAAATGTTAGTCATGCCATCATTCAATAATGATTTAAATATTTATTTAAGTCATGAACTATAATGACTTACTCTGGTGTGTTGACCCATATTATGTCCAGGTGGCAAAAGTAGACACACTCTTTATCCATAAAACTCGCGCAGGAACACCTCTTAGTCCTGGAGTGTCGCACAGAGATCGACGTGCCTTGTGCTGTGCCATGACCCAAAGATGCTGGAGCAGCTAAAATCATAAAATTATATTAAATTTATAAGGTTTTGTAACATAAAGAATTCTACCTACAAGCACGCTCTGTGAATTTTACACCGTGTTTGATGGACTGGAAAAGCTAGAATTTGTCATGCTCAATTAAAAATGACATTGATGCTCATCATATAGTTTATGAAAATATTAAAACTTTATCTTGCATGTGTTTATAGGTTGTTTAAGCAAGGTCTTAAGGCACTACTCTTATACATAATTACACCTGCACTTTTTGGTCTATTTTGAAAAAAATTAAAGACTGTTTAATACTTAATGTAAACTTTAAAACTTTTAAAAACTTTTAACAGTAATTAAGAAAAGTAGTACTCAAATAATCTCTAACATAAATATTGGATGTAAAGTAAATACGTACCCAAGTCAAAAATTCCAGATGACAGCATGGACAACACTGGGAAAATAATCCTCAGATTCATTTTATTTAATATTACGCAAGTCCCTGATTCAACACAAATTGTGATAATCCAATAAATTCGCAAACTGCTCAAAAGGTTCTGTTTTGCCCTATTAAGCTGCAGTCTTCTCAATGCACTCATGCATCTTTCTGTAGTCCAGAGAACACTCCTATACAGGAGCGCTTATATACGCGCCTTCTCCGCCTCCCGCCCGCTCGCTCGCGCGAACACAATGCTGTTTGTTAGTAGTCACCGACAAGCAACGTGTGGAGCGAGATAAGAACTTTGTATTCCTGAGATTCCAGCGGGATGGAGACGCCGGGCGGCCAACTGGTGCCAAGTTTTTTTTTTAATGGTAAGTAAGGTGTCTGAACTGAGTACAGTTTTCATACGGGACAGTAGAGGGCGCGCGAATACAGACCCCTCAGACCTGAGACTCCAAACGAGGTTTCTCTTCAGGAATATTGTGACTATAATAAATGTAGTGTTATTTGTATTCCACATTTTCTGCCTATTATATGCAGTGTTGGGGAGTAACTAGTTACATGTAACGGAAGTACGTAATTTAATAAAAAAAATTAATGTAACTGTAATCAGTTACAGTTACTGAGAAGAAAACCGTAATAAAATTACACTAGTCAACATTCGAAATGGATCAAAACCTAAAACGCGTTTTTGTCTTAGGACAACTTTGATTAACTTTTTTGATCCACTTCAAATGTTAACTACTATAGTTATGAAAATGTTCATTATTACATCTGAATGTCATAGCTATGCAAAGATTTGACTTCAAAAACAGTATCACAGCTATTAAACTATTCCTTGTAGTTTTAAATCAGTATTTAACATCTGAATGATCTCAGAGTAGCTCATAGTTAGTTTGTGGTGGCAGTTCTTTAAAAATACATCATTATAATCTTAATTCAAATGATGATGGATTCAGAAAATCTGACAGTAATCAATGTTGAGTAGGCTACTGTAAAGTTAACCCTGCCTAGTTCAAAGGTTTGAAAATGGTTATCAGTGTTGTTAGAAATTTAGCCTAATCAAATGTAATCAGTTACATTACTTTGGTAAAGTGAAAGAAATAGTTAGACTACTAATAACATTTTAAATAATTATTTGTAATCTGTAACCTATTACATTTCCAAAGTAACTTTCCCAACAACACTGATTAGTTATTTATATAGTGTAGACTGGGGATAATTAAGTTTCATCGTGTAGGTAAATCGAAATGTAATTTTATTATTATCATTATTTTACTTAAAAGTTTTGGTGGCGAAAAAACTATTGAACATATTCGTCCATATTGTCAAGCAAAGGTCAACTGGAGCACTCAATATGGGGTAAATTGTCACAGATTAACCTGCTATTAAACAGTATAGGCTTTTTAGCACAATTTAATTTGTTAATCGAAATAGTTTGTAATTGTAATTGATTTAGATTCAGAGAGTTATTTCGAATCATTTTGTTGTTTATGAATCATTGCAGATGAAGTATATTAAGCAATAATAGTAGCAGTTTAGCCTCTAGCTCTGTCCCTGCCCAATGGAAAACCCAGATAATCGAAACTCAGGCCAGTCTACGCTCACAAATGGCTACCCTCCACCCGCTCCAAAAATGTATTCAATATTACAGCGCAAAGATTCCATACGTGTAGCCTGTTCATGCCTGTTGAATCGAAGACAGAGAATTAGGACAACAATAAAAGCAATCTATTAAGATCAGCTGAATATGGATGCTGTATTAAGGACAATTATGGAAAAATGCAGTTCTGTTTTTAAGGGTTGCTCTCCTCAGGCAAGGGTGGCATGACTGCATTAATATTTTTCAGATATTCTGACATCATACTCCTAGACAAGGCTAAGCTTCACCTGTACATACAGGTCCTAATGATGAAACTTTTTTCCCCCCTCCACAGAATAGAACTGATGCAGACATGCATTGACATTTGCCAATGACAGAAAAAGTATTTTTATGTATTAGAATGAGGTGGAAAGTTCAAAATTCATACACATCTACATTATAATCAAATCAGGAATGTCGCTCCCATTGCAAAATAGTTTAGTGTTCACTAGTGAGTTTCAATGTTCTACTCTCACTTTAGCTAAATTCATCAGGTTTGGAAGGACCGAATGTTCAGAGCTGTTTCCAGAGAGTCTCACCCACTCTCATACTCTTCTGTGGGCTGGGTAACTAAGCAACATCCTCCACCACCCCACCTTCCTGCATGATGTGCCCTGCACTCCTCTGTATGCAATAAAACAACCCGTCCAGCAGGTAGCATTATTGAGTCACAGTTTTGGTGGAGTGCAGCGGCAGGCAACAGCAATACTATCAACTGAATGAGTCATTCTGAGGCTGTAATGAGAGCTTTTGCTCCAAGCCTCTTGAGACAAGGACAGTGTCGTAGTCATTAAAAGCTCATGAAGGAACAGATTGGTGACGTCATTTGCTGGCCACTCCATGCTCCGCGTTAGTGATTTGAACTGCTGAATAATTCTAGAGTCTTGAAGAGCCCCGGGAACAACCCTTTCTACAGGGTTGATTTAAGGAGGAAAAAAGATAAATCAAATAGCTAATTACAACACTTAAAAAAGGAGACTTCAGAGGCATTCCTGCACTTGTAAACAAGGTTTTACTGATACTGTCGATAGTATAGATACAGCAAATGTAAAGCCACGATTTTACTCATACCTATGGACTTATGGAGTTCAAAATGGGCACCAGGTGGAATATAATAAATACTTGACCACAACATCTGTGCACAAGAATACTGCCCCCCAAAAGCCATAGAAATGTTTATATATCAGTACAACATTAATTTCCCCATCAATTTATGAGAGACATAAAACTTTTCAAAAAGAAAACATTTAAAAAATAAAAACAATGTCCTCCATTCTTTAACTTCCATATCAACTTAACTTCCAAATAGATAACTACTAGATTTATAAGATATTATATACAGGTTTCTAAACGAGAAACTCCAAAAGGCACAATTGTCTATACAACATGTACAAAAAGAAAAGAAAAAATGTCTCGTGCTGACAAAAAAGTATAAAATAAAATAATTGGTCATCATTTATGATTGCACATACAATATGACTGTCAGAAAATGTGCTTTTAGAGAAAGCTTGCAGTGCTGCAAACCTCCTGAAGTGTTTCAGTTTTACAAAGTGACAAAGTTATACAAAAAAGAAGGAGAAAGAGGTGGAAAGAGAAAGAAATTCATAGGCAGAAAAGAAAGAGCTTTTATTGGGACTCTCAGGTAGCTATGACAAGTCTATCCTCATCATCACTGGAGGCTTCATTGTAGTCATCAGTCACTGGTTGTCTAAAGACAGGTTGCTGTGGTTTCACTTCACTAGCCCCACCTGCTGTTGCCTTGAGTGCAACCTCACAGCCTCTCTCATTAGAGGATGAGGGTGAAGGTTGTTGTGGTGGTATTTTCGGTTTGTCCATCATGGCTGTGGTCTTTTCAGCACCCCCTGTGTCCTTAGATCCAGCACTAGGGCTGTTTTGAGAGACCTGTTTTGGCTCTGTGGATGGCTTTGCATTTGTAGGAACATCTCCTGGATTAGCTGTTGGAGGACTGGCTGAAGAAGTAGGTGCTGGTGGCGATTCTGCAACCTGTGCTGGTGGAGGTACAGATGCTACACCCTCAGGGCTATGTGGCTTGTTCTGGGCTGCAGGAAGTGGACTGAGAGCTGAGAGGGGGCTGAGGGATGGTATAAGAGCTGGCAGGGCAATGTTGAGGATCTGCAGGCCAGGGATTTGTGCTGGGGAAGCAGTGCTGCACTGAGGGGCAGGGCTAGCTGCCAACACTTGTAAGCCTAGGGTAGCATTTAATGGCAGACTCTGTTGAGGCACCAGCTGGGTGGAGTTGGCTAAACTCAACACGCTCAAGGTCTCCAAACCCACAGGCTGCAGGGCAGTTTGGGGAGCACCTAGTGTCTGAAGCCCTGCCACTTGGCCCAGCGGGAAACAAGGCAGTACACTGCTGACTGGTTCCTGAACTACCAGCGGATGGGTCGGGGAACCCTCTGGCCGGGGTGAGGTGCTGGGGGCGGGGAGAGGGCTTCCAGTCTGCCTGTGGATCACACTGAGTGCAGGGATGGTAAGCTGGACTGGCCCGGCTTGAATGGGTACAAATGTGGAGTAAGCAGCCAAGCCCGCGGGAACAAGCTGGATGCCACCCACAGGTACCATGCTGTATGGGGAACGAGGGGGCTGTTGGGAGTGCAAGGGCAGGTGGCTGAAGAGATGAGTAGTGGCTTCCACTCTGGGCTTGTGGATCAGATCTGCATTTGGAAAGTGCAAGGTTCCCTGAAGAGGGTCAGAAGAGGTCTGAGTACCACGGTCAACGTTACCATTGCACTCATTTGCAGGCTGGGAAATGGTGCTTGACACTCCTTCCTGTTAAATAACAACATTATGAATACTTTTATCAACACTGTCAAACAACACAACAATAGCAGACAGTGAATACATTAAAATTCTATTCACCTTTTCATGCATTCAAAGCAGTTTTGCTGACGTGCCAGGCATGCGAGACTCAAGACATTGGAATGCATATGGGGTCGGGTACTGGTATGGGGTGAGGTGTACATGTAGAGAGGGAGGGATGCATGGTGGGAAAGACAATGACTGCGAGGACACGGGTCTCACCTTGCTGAGCTTGCCACCCTTGCCTGGCACTGGGGGACTAGGGGGATCATCAAAGTCAGGGTAGTCGATGGACATCTGCCTGCAAGGTGACACTGGGCTCATCATGTGTACAGAGTCAGTATCAGAGGTGTGGGATTCTGAGGCAGGGGCAGGGTGGGAAGTGAAAAAGGTAGGACAAGGGCCAGGGCTTGAGCAGGATGCAGAAATTGACATCTGTCTGACCAAAAAAACAGGACTTTTCATAGCCACAGACTCTCTGTCTGAGGTCTGGGAGTCTGAAGCTTGAGGAGGCAGAGTTTGGGGAGCTGGGATAAGATTCGGGCTGATGGACATCTTCGCCAGCAGAGAGCTAGGAGCCATGTCAGCCTGGTTAGCAGGAAAATGCTGTGGGCTTGCAGAAACAGAGGGTGTTGCAGAGAGGCCAGACTCTGCCTGACTGTCCTCCTCGTCTTCCTCTTCCCCATCGTTATCTTCATCATCTGGGCCATCAGAGTCATCACCATCTGAGTCCTGTCTGTCAGCACTTCCTGGTCTTCCTCGATCACCTTTGGGGAAAAACAACTTAATTAACAAAAAGAGTAGGAATAATCATGTAATATAGCACAGCCAATCCAAGAGGATACATCTATAAAAGAGCTACTTTGAAAAGGACTTTTCAAGGACTTTTCACAATCCTAGTGTGACCTAAATAGTGTGACCTAAAGATGACAGATTTAAACTGAATCTTTAAAGTAATGTTTGTTTTTTCAACAGCTTTCACTTTTCAGAGTTATAGCTTTCACATCTACCGCATAGCAAAAAAGGGTTGATAGGTCTAGAAATACCCATCATATTATATAGGGAAGACATTAGTACCTCAGACCACAAATGCAGCCTGTGCTTGACAGCTTGTGTGGAACTGTGTGAGAGGAAAACAAATATGCTCTCAGTAACTGAAACCAGAGAAAGCTCAGAGCCTCTCTCTCTCTCTTTCCTGCTAAAATTAGATGCAGCAATTTCCTCGCAGTAAACGCTGTGTATGCCGCCCACATACACCAAGAGTTAACAAGGAAAAAGACTGCGTTTAGAATCTCTAATTGGACCATGGCATTGCCAC
Organism: Carassius carassius; assembly: GCF_963082965.1. Lineage (NCBI taxonomy): Eukaryota > Metazoa > Chordata > Actinopteri > Cypriniformes > Cyprinidae > Carassius > Carassius carassius. The sequence goes on along the minus strand of NC_081762.1, from coordinate 7,351,344 downwards.
TGATCATCACTGCAACAGAGCATAGCCAGGGACAATCCACATTTAGCAGATGGTGCTATTATTAGTAAGCCTATTAATGGTCCGGTTGATTCTGTTGCTAAAAATGAATAGCCTATGAAATGGTCTAAACAAATAGTTTCTGCTTTCTCAAGTTGGTTGGTTTGGCGTTGGTCCTTATGAAATAAACTCCCCTATTCAATGGTCTGGTTAAGATTACTGTAACTGTTATTTCCAAAAGCACGTAAGAGACTTCTACCTGAGTCTTCGGTGTCCTGGTCCTCAATAATACCCACAGCAACTCCCATTTCCATGCACTTCTTGCTGTGGGCTTTGGACTTCATGTGCTTGGTTAAGTTCCCTGTGTAGTTAAAGGGAACAAAGAGGTCACTAAAGTGGGAGGCAGATATAGGGCATGGGAGTGGTTTACATAAGCATGTCATGTTCCTAAGCACTAGCTCTATGTAATGGGTGAGTATCTGATAAACAAGTTCTTTAAGGAACGTGGGCTGGTATGACACTGTGTGCTGTTCTGCAGTGCCATGTGGGAAGTTCAACTGTGATGAATCATACTGGCTTTTTTAAGAGAACAGGCACAGTCTTCAAAAAACAGGTAAGAAAAAAAAAACAATTTGTACAGAAATAATATCCACCCATCCCGAAGACTTATCTAAATTACCTAACTGTTCTTAAATCCTGACACATTTCATTAAAAAAAAAAAAGAAACCATTCAAGTTAACATGCTTAGATTTGTCTTTATGTATGAGTTGGCCATTTTTGTTGGAAGACAAGAACCAGAGGTACTTTTATATATATATATATATATATATATATATTTTTTTTTAAACAATCTTTTTATCCCATTTATTATTTGTAACAATTTGTATAAGTTCTGTTTATTATTTGTAATAAATTAATAATTACTATTTTAGGAAGAAAACTAATTTTAAGCATAACTTAGCTTTTAAATCAGTGTTTGGGACAGAACTCACCTTTGGTTTTGAAAGAGAAGTTGCAGTGCGTGCAGTGAAATGGACGGATGTCCGAATGAGTACGGATGTGTTTCCGCAGCATGCTAGGTTTCTTGCAACGTATTCCACATTCCTCACAGATGTACTTTCCTCTTCCACGCCCTCTAACGTACACATACTCCTCATTCGACTTGTAACTGAAAACATACCACAGATAGCACACTTCAGAACACAATATCCTGTTAAATATTGGTGAAGTAGGGTAAAATAAATGAGATTTACAAACCCTCCATCAAAGATCTTCACTCGTTGGGGTTCAGATTTGGAAGAATCTCTGTCTGATTCTGTCTGATTAATTGGTTGAGTCTCTGGTTTTGTTTTTCCACTATTCTCAGCTGGCATAGATCTTTGCTGAATCAAAACCTGAAGTAATACAAAATACAAGAATTTGTTGTTTATGCATGTACCAATGCATTACAAATGCATTCAAATGTAAAATATCAAACTATATGATCAAAATGCTCTTACTTTTGGCAAGATGTCCTTCAGCTTTCCAGAGTAGGTCAAGATGTCAGATTTCAAAGTTGTTGTTTTTGCTTGGGTGTAGTATATTTTCTTGGATGTCTGTTTGGAGTCAAACAAAGACATGACCACTTTTGTGGGAAGCCCCAATGGATTGGGATTGTTGGGGTTTACTACCCATGCAGAGTAGGCAGAGATCCTCTGGTCTGCCTGTTGAATATGGAGGGGTTTCCTTTTCATGAGAAAACACCAGGTGAAGGTTGTAGCTGTTTTCAGACTAGGGAAAGACAGGCGATGACTGTCTCTGGTGTTGACAACAGACACAGAAGAAGCTAACTTCACCTGTCCCTGAAATGTTGGAGGCCTTAGAGGAGATTTGGATGGAGACCAACGCTGCTCCTCAGGTTTTTCTTGTGGCTTCAGAGTGGAATTCTCTGGCATGGTATAGCTTTGAACTCTGGGTAAAGAACATGTTGCAAGTGTTGTGGTAGGTGTTCTGCTCCTCATTTGCTGTTCACTGACTTCAGTTGTTGTCTGAGATACTGGTGTCTGGGTGTTCTTGTCAGCTTCTGAAGTCTCTGGCAATTGTTCTGGGGCATCAGTCTCAATTGGGCTATCCACTGGCTCTGTGGTGCAGACCTGTCTAACCAGCATTAACTTCCTCTGCCTGGTCATTTCTGACATCTTTGAGTTCAAGTAGTTTAGAGATCTACCATCAGTGAGACATGCAGCTCCATGCTCATCTTTAGCCCGTTTCTGTGTTTTTTCCATAGCAATGTCCAGGCTGTTCGCAGGAGAGAGCATACGCTTACTTGAGGCAGGAGACTCTTGGGGGCATAAATTTGCAGATACCAGTTTTTGTGTACAATGCAGTGAACTGAGGGACAAGATGTTTTGCTCAGTGGTTTGGTTTTGTTCAGTAGATTTCATATTGTTGTTTTTCATCTGTATATCAACAGACCCAGGTTGCCTGTGAGCTTGAATTTCTGGTCCAGTCTTTGAATCACAGTTCGCAACATGGACCGTAGGGAAGTTAACCTTAGAAGCCACAGAAGCAGGTGCTAGGGTGTGCTCATGGGTGATCAGAATCTGTGGTAAAGGCGCAGATACTGGTGTTATAAGAGACGCTGTATCGACTTGCAGACCAGCAGGCAGTACAATTGGGGGCTTATTGATTACAGCCTGATAACCTGGTTGTGCTACATAGACATTTTGCATTCCATCATTTGACTGAGAGACTTTAATTTCATTAGCCAATGGTACAGTTATCACTGGCAAAGTGATCTGTGTGCCTTGTACACCTGCTAAAGAATATGTCTGGACTGTTTTTAGTACAGGGCAATTCATTTGGTATTTAGGTACAAAGCTCTTATTTTTTTCATCAGAGCTCTTCTGAACATCTGTCTGACCAGCCACCATTTGGACCAGAGGTTGCACATGGCATGCCACAACCCTTGAGGTCTGATGCCATGGATGTGGAAGACCATGAACTTGGGGTTGTTGTGTTTGGCTTCCAAGGTTGATGCTTTGAACCACTTGCTCATTTTTCGGTAGAGGGGCCTCTCCAGAATGTAGATCAAAAGACTGAACAAGTGTAGATGTGTTTATATTTACTGATCTAGGTTGGGACCCAGAGCATTCATTAGTGAATGGGACTCTTTGAATAGAGGGAGTCTGTTTCACTGGAAACTGAGGTTCTGGTGCAATCTTCAAGGACATCTGACGTACCAGAGGACCCCTTCTTCTTTCAATGAGAGGCACCTGGGTAGTTGGAGGACAATGTGTCATTTTTGGCAGGGCAGTCTGCATTGGTGACAAAGGCCTGCTGGGTGACATGCTGCTGCAGTCAAAGGATTTGCTACGGTAGTCACAAGAAATCTCCAATGATGACTGAGTGCAGCTGATTTGTTCTGAGGTAGCACGTCTCATCATGCCTGGCACTCCAAGAGTGTTGTTTACTACAGGGATCCCTTGAGCTTCTGGTGGCTTCCCAACACTATCAGCCCTTGATGGACTGTCAGATCTTGGTGGATCATCTCTGTCAAAAGATGCTGAAATACTAGAGCACCTTGACAAGCTACTGTCTCTACTGAGGCTACGAGATAGACTTGACTCAAAGCTAGATTCACCAGAAGAGTGTTCCATTTGAGCAAGTCTTATGCGCTTTTTCTTTGGGGGGAGTTTTTCTGTTGGCAGTTTAGATAAGCTCTCACTCCTCTGAGGCCAGTTGAATGTTTCTGCAGGTTTCTCTGTGGATTCTACAACTGGAGTTTCATGATCTCTGTCTGGTTCCTCTGTTACTAAGATTTCAGGGACCTGAATGTTGTTCTGCCGTACAAGTCGTGATTGCTGTACAGGTGTGCCATCACTAGTAATGGCAAAGCTTTGCTTTCCATGAGATTCCATTCCTTGACTGGCACATTTGGGTGTAGACATTCTGTCATGGTAACTTTGTGAAGATAAATTCACAGCGGTCTCTTTATTACCTTTTACAGAGCTCTTTACTTCCTTTTCCACAGGATCAACTGGAGATGACCTGTCAATGGACTCGGAAGTTTCAAAAGAATTTGGTCGGCTGAGGGAATTGGTATGTCGAATGACTGAAGTTCCACTTCCTTGTCTCTGGAGGTCTCCTCTTTCTTTATTTGGTGTGCTGATCGGAGCCTCTCTTATTGGAGATAGTCTTGACTCCTGTGATTCTGTAGCTCTGCCAATGATCTGTATTTGTCCTAAAACAGCAGTTTTACCTAAGGACTGCATATGTTGAGAATAAGGTTGCCCTATCGAACCTGTAGAGGTCTGGCAGGAATCAAAACTTCTTGAACATGGAGGAGTGGTCTCAGTTGGAGACTGGTCATCATCATCTCCAACACTTTTAATTTTCCTTCTTTTTCTTACCATGAGTGGTTGCTCTACAATGCCGGTAATTACAGCATTTCTGTTTAAAAGGGGCTGCTGAATTCCACGTCTGAAAACTTCTGGCTCAATTTCTCTGGCATGCATAGGCTTGTTTTTTGGACCATGCAGTTCAGAACAATAAAACTTCTTGTGATTTTCAAAATTTTCCAGTTTTCTGTAACGGTTACGGCAAGTCTCACATTCGTACATTGTCCCTTTGTTTTGCTGGGGTTTTCGGTTTCTTTCTGTTGCATGCTCAAAAGACTTACTTCGCAGTTCATGTGTAATACTTGGTCCATGATGGCTCTCATCCATGGAATGAACAGAGATAAGAACATGACCATCATTTGTGGACAAATCCTCAACTGCTATCTGTCTCACTAGTGTACGAGGATGTACAGCAGGGTTGGGAGTAGAAGGAGCTGAAGAGAACACATCATCATTTAGTGAACTAATCTTGTCATCAAATGAATGACAGATCCTTAGTGGGTGAGGCTGAGGTGTTACACTGGGGAAGAGAGCTGACTGACCAGGTGATGTAGGCATCGAATTGCTTCTTGTAATTGGTAAACAGTCCATAGCCGGATACTGAGGTGGTACAGAAAGAAGAAAAACTGGCTTGGATTTGTCTGTGGGAGTGAATGGAGATTTTGGTATGTCGGAGTTGGAACTAGATCTTCTTACTGGTGGTTTTAGATCAAACTGAAAAGAGTCTTTAAATATGTAGGATTTAGGGGAGTCAATGCTACCCCTTCGGGAAAGGGAAGTCCTCCTGGGTTTGACACTGTCTAGTTGTTTGTCATCCACAACAGCCTCATTGTCTGAGATCAGCTTTGAGATACGCTCCTCGAGAGATAGAGCTTTGGTTTCTAATGGAGGACGCATTTGTCCTGAAGGTACTCGAGGCTTCTCAACAGGTGCTACATGCATGACAGTTGCCACAACTGGGGAAGGGGGGATTTGTGGGGCTTTTGTAATGTCAGTTTCTGCTGGCGGAGTTATCTTAACAAAAGGACTTGGGGGACTCATAGCTTGATCTGCACTCTCAGAACGTGAAAAGTAGCCTGAGTCAGTGCTTCCAAGACTCCGAGGACTAAGCAGACACTTGCCTTGTGGTTGTTGTGAGTAATCAGTTGCTTGTTGCCTTTGTAGCTGGGCATGGCTGCCTCCTAGTGGTGATTTACAATGCTGATCTTCATCTTCACTGACTGAATCTTGTAGAGGACTTGTGCAATCCACTTCTTTCAGTGAGGACAGAACCATTACATTTGACCTTATGTTTGCTGTCTGGAAATCCCGTTGCCTCTGGGCTGTGGCATGTTCAGGTGCCAAATCTGTAACTCTTGGGCTGTCTGCACGCAAAGGTGAAACATTTACAGGGTGTACAACCACTTTAGGGAGAGCAGCAGTGACCTTTGGCTCACATCCTTTCTGAGAAACCTGTGGTTTCAGAGTTTCAAACACCAGCAAAGGCTCCGATTCTCCTTGGCTTCCTGGTACCATGCCTGCATTCTGCAGACTGCTCTCAGACAATGCCGTCAGGCTGCTTTGTGAAGAGTCTGGGTCTAAGTCTGCTGCACTACCTTCCTCATCACTGTCCCCACTTTCCTCCACATCAGAATGTGTGGCCAGGCCTTTGTCGGACTCTTGAGAGAGGGATCCACTTCCGGAGTCTTTTACCAGACCCAGTTTGATAGCATGCGCATGAGACTTTTTATGCTTGTACAAGTTACTCTTTGTCTTAAATGAAAAACCACATGTCACACATGGGTAAGGTCTCTCTCCTGTGTGGGACCGTATGTGTTTTAGAAGCACACTTGGCTTGGCACAAGCTCTTTTACAATATTCACAGACATACTTCCCTTGCTTTTTTGGTTTTTGATCTTTTGCAGAGATATCATATACTTGGCTTGCACCGAAGTTGACTACAGCTGTCATCTGAACAGGGTTGAAACCTGGTGTTACAGGGACTTGAACTGAGTTTGGTACTGTGGCTGACAAAGACTGGCATGTTTGAACAACAGGAGGCTGGCTCTGAGGGAAGCCACCTGATCCAGATGGAACAGGTGCGTGTGTCAAGGTATGTGAAGGACCCACACTATAGCTTTTCTGGAATCCTGGTTTGTCCTGCTGACGATTTCCTGACATGTTCACATAATGCTGTGTTGTGTGTTGCCCTGTAGATGCCACACTGCTGTAGAACTGTTTGGCTGCATTGAATGGTGGCACAAATGAGGGTTGTGACTGGACATTGAAATTTACAGCACGCATAGTCATAGCATAGTCTGAATACGTGACAGGAATGGAAACTGATTTTCCAAGATGCCCTATTGGACTGCTGTTCTTCCTTTCTGTCAGTGTATTGAAATCTGGCTCCATAGCCTTAAGCAGTACCTCAAGGGGAGCACTTGTGTGAGAAGGAGATGCGATTTTGTTGCTGGCGTTGCCACACCAGCTTTCTGTCTGCACAGGTCTTGAAGCACAAGGTTCCTCTGCAGCACTTTTGCAGCTGAGAGCCTGTGGCTCTAAAGTTAATAAATCCTTGTGCTCCACTTTTATTGCTCTTGATCCAGATGCATCCTGTGGTGCATCTTCAGTATCTTGAGGTTCAGGCAATCCATGCGATGGACTGCTTGAAAAAGAATAGGAGGGTGTGGCTTCCTTGGAAGATATGCTTGGAGAAATGGATTTCTTGTTCTGTGATTGCTTTTTGACAGGAGATTTGGGTATTTTCTTAAGCTGGTTTTGTGCCCCAACTTTTTTCCTCTTCAGTCCTTTGATGCTTTCAGAGCTTTTGCCAGTACTTTCATTTATGTCTGTAGGAAAAACAAAAAACAAAAATTATAATTAAAAAAAATCCAAAAAAATCCATTGATTCATTATGCCCAATACCTTTTGTGATTTTTAAAAAAATAAATAAAAGAATATTTAAATACATACATTTTTATGAACCATAATGTTACTTAAAAAACATACTTATACCTTAAAGAAAAAAATCAATAGGGTTAGACAATTCATCAAAGAGATTTGTAAAGGTTAAATAATACATATTTTCAAATATATATTTTTTTATTTCTCAAAATTAAAATAAATCGTAAATCGTTTGATTAGCCTACCTTATCCTTCAATTTTTTATTATAACAAGAATGTTAGCTGAAAGAACTGGCATCTACGCAATTCATTTTTGATATATTACAAAAATATAAAATTATGTTTTATTTTTGACAGTGCAATTCAGTGTAGTGCACAATAAAATAGAATGTGTATCTTATGACTTAGTCACAGAAAAAGAATAAAAACCTAAAAATTATAAAAATCTTTGTATTGATTGATATATGATTGTAGACAACATTTATATCATCTTTCAACAAACAAATTGCCCATGCATTTTCCTAACAATCTTCAAAACAAACATGTCTGTTATTTTCTGCTTTCATTTCCTCCTCATCTAGCAGAATACCTCTCATCATGCAAAGTTCGTAAGCAAAACCAAATCATAGACTGCACTTTCTACAACACTGTCAAGATAAACTATATATTTAACAGAACAAATTACCCAAAATGAAATACAGACAAGTGAACAACAGCAAAAATCTTGCTATTATCAGACAAACCAAAACATACCTAAGCAACGGGTTTTGATGAATTATAAGGTGGATGAAGCTCTTCAATTTACAATGAAATAAAATAATCCTTTTCTTAGCAAACCCAGGTCTCTGTAAGCTGCACCAGTGCATTTGACAGCTAGTACATAGACAAGACTGTTTTGGAATCTAGAAGATCTCCTGAGCTGCTACTGAGGCCCACGCACCATTATGTACAAAACCCACTCTCCGTTTCTCAACCCTCTGTCACCATCCCTCTCTTGCTCTCCATCTCCCAACTCTCCCTAACTTGCTCTCCTACATCTCATTCAATACTGTAATTGTGTTAGTTAGGATGAGCCTTACCTTGTTCTATTTTTTCTATTCTCTCTTGGTCAATTGGCAGAGAAAGACAATACAAAATAAGTTGCATGTAGGTGTTTATGTGGATGAAAAACCTTGTGCGAATTAATTAAATCTGTCCCTGGATTGAACATGATCCAGATACTCTGGGCAGTAAGACCTGAGCACCTAAATAAACATCTGGCAGAAAACAAATCACTCTTAATTTGGAAAAGGAAACATGGCGAAGTACATACACAGCTGAATATTGTCGACATTTACTCATTGATGGGCAGAGTTCACCTCATTTGCTGTGTTTTGACTCCCTGTGGTCTTAAAGTTATACTGAAGGCTCTTTGTGTGCATGATGCCAAGTAGTTACATAACACATAACCAAGCCTGAACATCTGTGGCAACCCTGCACTTATTAGGGTTTCCCTTCTTTACTTTGCTTGGCATGGTTGGTGGAGAGAAGTGGTTAGGTGTTAGAACTACAAAGTCATCATTTCCTGGATGCCTCAGGAAGTCTCCAGAAATTCAAAAGGCCTGTTAGGATTTCACCAATACTTCAATCTAATTTTATTTTGTTTGTAACCTTGGTAAGTCAGTGATCAACAGACAAACTTCCTTACATGTTTCTAGAGAATGTAGAAAGAGGATGTGAGGACATCCTTGAGCTCTGAGCTAATTAACTGCCTTAAACAGATTTAGGATTAACGTGGAGATGACTTCTGACATCACTGCCTACTGTATTTTTAAAAGTGGTTTAATCATTCTTAAACCAGTTGCATTATGATGTAACCAGTCCCAACATGATGAGTAAGAAAAATAGGGCCAGAGTAAACTGAACATACAGTATTCAAAATGAATCCTTCATGCTACCATTGTAGATGATTATGGTCATATTATTGTAACAAAGGATTACATTTAGTGTTGTCAAAAGACCCGGTACCTCTGTACCAAGTCAGTGCAAAAAAAATGAAAATGTCACGGTACCATGTTTCTTTAAGTACCGGTGGTACCGAGTACCCGCTCAACCCGGTTCTTGGCGCATACATTGCTTTGATTTCCGCAAAGCAGAAAACACGGACGGAATCTCAAAATCCAGTCATGATAATGAACCTTACATTTTTATATGGACAGTCACGGAATTTGTCAAAGTTAACAAATTAATCAAATCCCCATACCGACCAGTATCTGTAAATGTTAAGCCGCAAAAGTTGGTTGAAATATGAATCCTGCATGTTCTGAGCGTGTCTGTGTGAATGAATGAATAGCAGAGACGTGCGGGTTTGTTTACTACATAGACGCTTGCAGTAATTTCAGAGTCTGCCGTCTCAATGAGTACATAAATACATAAACAACATCACCAGAACTGTTCTGAGTCACTTCACAAGCTTTTTACCATTTGGTTTGAGTAAAACCAGTGTCAATTTAAAGGTATTCATGTCAACCGGTCAAAATAAAAGTTCATTTTTCCATAAAGGCATTGTGCTAGAAATATTAAAAAAAAATTGTAGAATGTATGTGATACTGCTAATACTGTTGAAAAAATTAATAAAACTTTATTGTTTAAAGAAATAAATCGCACAATATTTCTTCCATGTTTTAATTTTAATAGCAAATCCGCTTTATTTACCAATAAATAAAATGTGTTAAAATTTAATTAATTAAAAGACAAATTAAATTTGGGTGAAACTTATTTACTGTTTTTTATAATTATATTACTTGTAGAAAAACTTTAAACACAATTGTTAATAAGTATAAAGAATGGCATTTGTTTTTCTTTTAATTAGCATATTTTTGTGTTTTGCTTTGGTACCGAAATTGATACCGAGAACCGTGGATTTTCACTGGTATCGGTACCGAATACTGAAATTTTGGGACCGTGACAACACTATTACATTGTGCAAAGTGCTGCTTCATAGTGCCATATTCTCATATAAACAAAGACTGTAACAGCTTATTCACTTCAGAGTTTTCATTTTTGCTTTTACATAATCCATAACACGTTTCCATTCCAGCCTATTATGTAACATCTATGCTGTTTTTCCATGCATGCTGGTGAAACGTGGCTTTTAAATAGCTGCTCCTACATTTTTCTTATGATCAAGCTAATGATGTACAGTGTGGCAGGTTTATTCACAGAGTGCAAGTGCAGCAGAGTTAAATGCAGTGACCAACAGAGGTCCTGGAACTTCTGGAAACCCCGCAGGACATCCAGTACACATTTGAAAGCAGCATGCTGGCAGACCAGAGAACATGGTCACAGATGCAGTCCAGTTCAAGCAAATGGTGTTTGCTTTGGAAAGCCGAATGAAGGTATGTTTGAAACAATATTCTGGAATTTGCCCTGGATTCAACGCAGACAACCTTGCAGATCAATTCAACCGCTGTACAAAGAAACCCAGCTATTCCCCTTTAAACCCAAATGAGCTTGTACATCTCTGATATAAAGGAGGGGAAGAGAGAAGCTTCCTGTTGGTGTTGCATTTGAAAAGAATGTTGTTTTATATGATGAACCTACCTTTGTGCACAACTTTGGGGTCTTTGAGCTCCTTCTGTGCCTCCTCTATTTTATCTGAAAAATACAGAGAGTTTTAAAACAGAACATTAAAGTGTGTCAAATATGGAAGAAGAAATTTGTCTCTTTATATATACAGTACACAGTATCATCAATACTAGAAATATTGTATAATAATATAATAGAATTACAGACAGTAATGGCCATAAAAAGACACTTGACCTTTCTTCCCTATATTTCACATGTACAGCAGACATTTCAAATTTCATATCATCTGCTCTGTATGTGTGGGAGGGATATGCACACTAAGAATATACCCAATATTAGAATGCAATTACTGATTATTATATAAGAGCAGCCAGGAGTGTGTGTGTGTTTGTATCTACCGTATGCATGTACATGTGCTCTAAGATGTGGAATAAGAAGCAATCATCTTCTTTCACTACCTTAAGACACACACTCATACACACACCCCCACTGCATACCCAAATACAAAGAAAGCATTGAAAAGCAGAAGAGATTGGTGTGGTGTGTTTCAACCACAAAACCCTATTACAATGCATGAGCAAACTCTACTGTAGTCTGCTTTGAAAACAACGCCTCACTGTGAAGCAAGAACCAAAGCAGTTTCGGAAAATATCCTCACTTGCTGTTTGGAAAAATACCGTGGCCACTAAGAGACTCCCGGACACTGTAATGGGAAAGACTCTCTTCACTGCAAGCAAAACAGGGTGGAGTGGCAAGGGGGTGCCCAGTGACCCGAGGTCACGGCATTTTTTGTCACGATGAGTGGCCTAAAGGCACACCCTTGATTAACTCTCCCACCCCTCTCTTTCTTTCTCAGCAACTCAATTTGTTATATAACCCAATGTATTTATATACATAACCCAATCGTAGCAAATCTTTCCCTTGAACCCATATCCAGCATCACTCACCACACAAACCCTGGTGAAAACAAATTGACTTTTGTCCATGTAATGCACAACAGTTAACTGTTACTGTATGAAAACATGCAAAAACAACTCTCAATCAAGGTCAGCATGATTGGTGTGTCCGTGAGAGCCTGAACTTCCTCCATATCTCCGGAGGTCTCATCTAAACCCTCATTCCCACGCTAGTCTCTTCCATTGCATCACATCAATCCTTGCTTGTTTGCTTACTACTTAACTACCTCAAGCATCACAACATCTAATCCATCACCAATTATAACAGCATCACATTATGCACCATCATTTGGGGGATTTCTGGATGCTGAGTCACCACAGCTGTTGAAGGGCTAGAACTGCTTGGTCTAACCACACATCCAGATTTACTGGTCCTACCCTAAATCGTTTAGAGCAATAAATGGATCATATGGATGCCAGTATATGAGGGATCAGATAACAATATTACTCAATGAACCCCCAAGAGAATCTCCTCCGTTAATCCTATCTCAGAATTCCGAAATAATGTTTGTGAACTCCACCAGGGATGGAAGAACTCAAATCCTGTGAATCAGAAATAAAAATATTCTGGTTGACGCAAAAGAGAGTGGTTGAGAGTGTCGCTTCCTTAAATGTGTACCAAGCAAATCCAAAGGGGCTTCAAACACAAGAGCATTGTTGAGCTTCTTTGCATACAGTATAGGAAAATCATTACCAAAGATAATTACGCTTGGTTTCAACGTGATTAAACCAGGAAAACCTTCCAGTGACAAGCAATTTGTCTGTTTACACTAAAAAAGCAAATGCTGCATGACACATCACAATCACAGCCAATAAGATCAGTTTGTTTAATATAAAGCAAAGTGGAGTGAGATTTTGGACCAATGAGATTCCACTGTGAGTGAGGCTACTCAACACAATACCAAAATTGATACCAAGCAATGAAAATAATGTCAAACACATTGCAGTCTGATGACCTGACAGGAAAGGAACCTCATGACAAAATTAAGAGTGAAAGAAGAACTGAAACACTTCAGAAAGTTGCTAGTCATGAACCCAAATGCAAAGAATCTCCTCTAGAGATTTTCCCTTCCTCTTTTCAACTCTGATAGTGTTCTCAAATCATAGCAGATCTGTAGATGTGGTGGATCTGCTGTAGTGTTTTGTGAGGAACTCCCTGGACTGTGGACCAATTGCTTCCAATCAAATGAAATGACGACCAACTACTATTGAATGGCAGTAGATGGGCAACAATTGGTCCACTTTCAGTTCTTCTTGTTCTATTCATCCATCATTCTCTCCGACACACACCTTCTTTCCCCAGCACACAAAATTTCCCTTCCAAACCAGCAACCACACCAAATCCAAACCTCAGATTCAGTGGAACACTTAGCGAGGAGAGTTGGAAAACAGAGATGCTGCACAGGGGTGGCAAATGAGGACAATAAAACAGGCTGAAATTTCCCCTGGTTAATGCTGCCATGACAACAAGGAATTCTGAAACTGCATTGGTCATCTCGATTGGTCCGGGAGACTTCATTAGATGTTAGCGTATGCACGCTAATGACATAGAAGCTAATGGAAATTTAATATGATCAGAGCTCTAGCTTTAATGGCCGTGGCAGCACGAGCAGCATGTGGGTATAAATATCAGTACATGAGTGGGTAGCGCTTATTCACATAAACAAATTTAAAATAGGAGCTGGACTGCGTGAACCTGTCCTAAAGGAGGAGGGTCATTAGAAAATAGTCTCAGCATCAGACTGTTCATTTGCCTTCTGATGCATAAAATTAAATTAAATTAAATAAAATTAATTAATTAATTAAATTTAATTTGATGCATAATGCAACAGAAATGGCAAGAGCTGTCAAAATCCACTACTGCAACACAAAGTTTGAATTGAATTTAAATTAAAAACACATGCACATAAAAAAAGAGTAATAAGATCTATTTAATACTAATTTTTTAAATATATATAGGCTATAAATATGTTATAAACAGAATGCACAGGCTATTTTATATATAGATACAATTATATTTTATCTAATCTACAGTGACTAAACAGACTTACAAAACAGTTTACAACATCCTGCTCTTCAGTATGAAGCATGCAAATCATCAGAGGCCACAGTGTTGCAGTGTAAAACTACTGTTAGTTTTCCACACCATGTGTTTTGACAACTAACAGAGTAGGTGTCAAAAGGTTAAAGTAATTTGCCTGATAGCTTAGGACTTGTTATGGCATATAGAGGTTGAACGCCCGTAAACCAGCCAGTCTTTCACACACACTCAAACACACACTACAAAAAAAAAAAAAAAAACTGCATACAATCCAATGCTATGGAATCTAATTTAGGGAACAGTAGATTACTAAATCAGAGTGAAATGTCCAAACATTCAACAGAGCATTCGTACTTCCATCCCAGATCTGATTAAAGCAGACAGCATCTCATGTTTTGTCAATCTGTGGGAATCACATGTCTAAAGCATCTTATGCAACCTATATGCCTCCTGTCATGCATGCAGTAACACACCAACACATCCACAAAAACACAGAAAGAACAAAAGAACCATGCCGTTCAGGAGGAAATATCTGCGAGAATGTATAGTGAACTTAGCACTTCCTTTGCATGTCTTTTATGTTGCCTCTTGCACACACATGAATACTTCTTCTTTAGAAACTAATATCTGAGCATGCAAGGACTCAACACACACACTTCCATGGAATTTACTCCAGGATTCCCTCAAATCCAGCAATCCCACGCTGTTCTGCTGGGAGAAATGGAGCCAAAAACCTCAGTTGACTTCTCAAGGATTTCCATACAAAACCACACTGGATCAGTTTTGAGATTGAAACCCCTGAATTTTGCAGTGGGACTGAAATAACATCCGCCTAGAAGATTTGTGCTATTGGTCACGTCAAATTTGCACTTGAAAAAGCCTTCTGATTACATGTACAGTAACCTCTTGCAGCATTTAAAAGGGTCATATCACATTTTTAGAGTTTTTGTTTTTGTAAGGAGATATTACATTGATCGAAAATGACAGTAAGCAAATCTTTGACAGTAAGCTATTCTTCATATTAAGCAGCACAATTGTTTTCAACATTGATGGTAATAAAAAAAAAAAAAAAAAAAAAAAAAAAAAAAACTCCCATCAGCATATTAGTTTGATTTCTGAAGGATCATGTGACACTGAAGACTGGAATAATAGTTGCTGAAAATAAATTACATTTTAAAATACAAATCAGGGATTTTAAATCGCAATAATATTTCATTATAATACGGTTTTACTTTATTTTGATTCAAATAAATGTAGCTCTGCTGTGCAAAAGTCTTCTTTGAAGGCATTAAGAAAAGTCTTACTCACCACAAACTGTTGAACAGTGATATATAATGTTAGACTATTTTTTTTTCATTAAAGTTCTCACATTTTACTTCTGTATTATTTTAACATTACTGGATCTGCCAAGTTTGTATCCATTGATGTTCAATCAATTTTGGACTGTTTTGTATTCTTAAAGTTTTGATTTCAGATCAAACTTTTTTTTTAAAGAAAATTTGATTTCTTAAAATTTTACCCTGTTAAATCACGACCTGAAGGTAAAACAATGCAAAGTTTAGTTTCAGCCCAATGACCAGAGAGCACAAGGAAACCTGGAAGACAATACACAACACTGTCCATACAGTGGAAAATGGTATATTTACCATCATCTGCTAGAGAAAAGACCATCTTCAAGAGTTTACAGGGTTCTCAAGGTTTCCTTACAGGAAGCTTGGATGACCCTGAAGCTACCAATCAGCACGCAGGAGACAAACAAGGGAGCTGCTTACCAGAAGCAGAGTCAGTAACCTTCCCCTCCTCATTACTGTCAGAGCCCACACACACACCCCAACACAAACAAATACACACACACACACACACACACTTCACTGCAAGACTACAGCATCTCAGACTGCATTACACAACACTCTGTCTTCATTAACTGCATCATCACTTGCCGTCCAAACTTCCTCTTATCTTTCTCCTGAAATGAGAAATCGCTCCTTTTCTAATTCCCTGACTCCCCTGTTGAGAGTCGAGATAAGATGAGCATAAATGCAAGACATACAACATCAGGTTCTGCAGTGCTCCGAATAGTTTCATTTACACAAACGACACAAGCAAAGATCCTGAAAACTGGAAGTGTTCTCAATAACCCTTTTCAGGATCTGTCTTTCAGAGTTTCTCTCGTCTGAGAACAGCAGCACTTTTAGGAACATCTGGAGAGTTTGTGTTAGATGTTTCTAGAGTCAGTGGCAAAGAATGGCACATTATTGATAAGGCGCATTACTGTGAGCCCACGACCACTCTTAATAATGCATAACAATAAAGAGACGGCTGGAATCACAAAGAATGAGAACGACATGAAGAGAAACACTTTCAAATGCAGAGCCGTACTTGAACTTCCTAGATTTTCCTCAATAAATACTTAAAAAAATAACATTATAAATCAATAAAGATTCACAAGTGGTGGAGCTGGAAAGGGCTGAATAGAAGTTGTGTTTACCACAGAAAATTGATCAGCAAAGACATTTATAATGTTAAAAAAGATTTCTATTTCAAATAAAGGCTGTTTCTTGAGCAGAAAACCATCATATTAGAATGATTTCTGAAGAGTCATGTGACACTGAAGACTGGAGTATAATGATGCTGAAAATTCAGCTTCGCATCACATAATAAAAATAAATAAATAATAATATATAGATTACATTTAACATTTAATATTTAAAGTGAATTTTAAAAAGTTTATATCAGTACAATACATGGATTTCTCTATTATAAGTGCATTACTGTAAACACAATTTTTGCCAAATTTACAACAAAACAATGATTTTCTTTATGTCACAGATGCTGCACAGTTTAAATTGCATTTAGCTTCCAAAAGAGTTCAGAATAAGATCCACTGTTTGCAATGTTTGACAGCACCTCTACAGATGCAAAATAAGATTAATCTGCTTTCCTGAGATTTAACACCACACTCCTAGATCAGGACCTCTACGTCCCACCCACACACCAATCTGTCAGTGATATCCTGTGCACTAGCATCTCTGTGTGCATCGAATCACATGTCTTACCCACCGAGAATGCTTACAAATCAGTACCATTTGTTGTCAGCTCTTCTCAAACACACACACACACGTGCGGCGAGACTGCCCCCGCAGGAAGTGGTGGGTGGGTGCAGCAGTAGACGGAGCTGATAGTGAAGTCTGCGTGGGCACGCTGGTGAAAAATTGATCCAGTGCAGTACAAACATACACCTCCTAGACTACGGTTATATTTATATCCCATAATGCAAACACGCAGAGAGAGCGTGAGACGACTGAGCACATCATATTCATCTACATTTATCATATTCTATATATTTCTTTCTTGGTTTTGGAAACCAAGGGCGTTCTAGATGGCTATGGTTGTCGCAGTGTGCTATGCAGTTGCTAGGGTGTTCAGGGTAGTTGTCAGGGTGTTGCTATGCAGTTGGCTAGTGTGTTCTGCATTGTTAATAATAGATTATTCTCGGTTTTGTTAAAAAGAAAGTCAAGTTACTCCTGTGGTTCATGCTGAGATTTTTCACACCGACTCCAGTAGATCCAGCTACGGGGGTGATTCATCAACGGAGCGCGCACACACCTCATTCACAGCTTTAATTATTCATCAATGGTTGATCTACCTGAGACTACCACTTGTTGTGTTAAATAATTAATGAACACTAATGCTAAACAGACTAACAAAGAGAATCTGCAGGGTAGATGTGTTTCCCGTCGCTGTTCACCTGCACTCGGAAGTGGGAGTCACTTTTACGCATTGCGCATCTTTACACACACACACACGCTCTAATGATTAAACTCGCTCTGTTGCTCTGTGGATTCACTCAAGAGCGAATGAGGATAAACAAAAATGGGCTGCATGTCTCATATTGATGCTGCAATGTTCACGGCTGTTCTTGCTAAAGACATCACGCCACTCGAAACAGGAAGAATCGGCGGTCGAATATGAGCCTTTGCACAAAATAGCATGCTCCTGTTTTTACCTCCCATAAAGAGGAAATGAAACCAACCCAGTGCATTACAGTCTGACACCACAGCTCCCAGCCCGAGCACTGGATTAAAATAAAGAGTAGACAAACAACAATGAACTTCAAGAAATGAAATGGGGGGGGACATGCACACAAACTAAATTTTCAAAACAGTATTGGCCACTCCATAATACAATCCATTTGATGAATTCAAACATTACTAACAAGCATATCTAAAATTTAGAAAAATTAAAATGGATTAAATGAATTTCAATTATTATAGTGTACAAGTTTTCTAATTTGACTCAAAATATTTCATGATTTAACCAAAAAGCAACACTGACAGAGGTTTCATATGTCAAAAGCCGTGCCATATGACATCAAAGTTATTAACGCAAACTTACTGAAATTACCATGTCTAGAAAGAGAATTTAAGAAGACAATTTACTATAAAAATGCTGCTAATTAATTTACTTTTTTCACATTTCAGATGGGGGAAACATTTCACAATTCACAAACAGGGAAACACAAGTGTGAACTGACAATGACATAAAGCTTCTCTGACTCAAAAATTAGCCCATTTACCATTAAGTCAATATTTCACTGTTTTTCAAACTTACATGCGCAACCAGATGTGAAAGCAACAGGTTACAAGTTTTGTTTTTTAGAATGATTTTTTTTAAATGATTGAATATTTTCAGATTCCGGTGTTTATATTTTAATTAGGTGTTATTTTTAATTAAATAAATGTCTTTATTATATGAATCAAAACAAATTGAATAATTAGTTGTAAAAATGACATTCACCCAAATACACACCAAAAGTAAAACCAACTTAAGTTTAGAATTACGAAATTTAATAACATTTACCTTTTCACCCTTTTAACAGTATTCAAGAGAAATAAGAGATCCATTAAACAAAACAGACCGCAAAAATTGTTTTTTAAAAAAGTTTGCAATAACAATAGAAACCGAACCCTAAATACAGAATCAGTATATTTTCAGAATTAAGAATTTAAGATTGGCAAACCTGTTTTCTTTAGCCATAGCCGACATGTTTAAATCTGTGACACTCCTCTGAAGTGAGTTTTCATTTCCTCATTGTGTCGGGATAATAAATCGCATCCAGAGTGATCTGGAACAGAGTGCAGCAGCATTGTGTGTGTATATGTGTGTGAGGCTGTCCGTTTACAGCCGTCTGCCTGACTGACAGCAGAATAGCTGCTCCCTGTCACCTCCCATAACATCAGTTTCTCTTATTGCACTCTGACATTTAACAGTGGACAGCACATGCAAACACACACACACACACACACACACACACAGCCATGTGTTCATTCAGTAAAGACACGGTACTCACTCAGAATCTTCTGACCAGGGTTATTATATAGTTAACTAAAACTAAAAGATTTTAGATACTCAAAATAACAAATTTGAACTGAAACTAAATAAAACATAAAACCCTAAACGTATTTTATTTCAGCTGGTTTCGAAGGCAGGATTTCTCATTTTCATTTAGTTAATATACACCAAAATTCTGAAAAACGAAAACTGGAACAAAAATGTATAACTATACACAAACAACCAAATAATAATAAACATGGAAAATAAACAACCAAATTACTCATCTTTAACTAAAATGAAAAAATAAAATTAAAACAAGCACAAAATATGATCAAAAATGTAATAGTATCTCAATGAGACTAACATAACACTGCTCCTGATACATTTTTATAAATATAAGAATCATAAAAACAGCCATCAATCTTCTGACAAAACTGTCAAATTATTATAAGGCAGTAATAGAAAATATAATGATTAATAAATAAATGTAATTTTAATAAATCATAATTTTTACATTACAGTAAGTCCAATTTGAAAGGGAGATGAGCCAGTTTGTCACTGGGAAACTATTTTTTGCAAAAATGATATAAAATGTTTTTATTTTATTTATTTTTTTTTATGCAAAATATAATTTCTGAAAGTTCTGGTTGAACTATGACCTAGACGTAATTCTGGGAGTCACACAACAGTTTTGTGAAAGCATGAAACAAAAGTGTGTGTGTGTGTCTTCTTCCTCTAAGAAGAGTCCTGCTTGCCCAGTTAAAGCAACCACACCCTTTACTCCACAAAATAGGAGGCACTTGTGTAAATGTGACTGTGCACTGCATGCATTCAACCACATACACACACACACACACACACAAGCGGAGTCACACGGTGTCCCTGTGAAGTGGACGGGGAATCCCTGTCAGGGCAGGCCTAGCCGTTCCTGACCAAACAAACAGATGATGTCATCATTAGCTGGAGCTCAGCGTGGGTGATCCTGTTCTATCCTGCCTCACACAATCCCACACAATCCCTCCTTTATGTGCAAGACTCTCTCTTGGACTTCTCTTTTACTTTCTTTTTCTCTCGGGCAGGGTTAACCCTCTAAACACTGGGCTGAACCCACTGTGGACATCACAATAAACATGATTACACAGGATAAACTGTGTAATCGAAAATAAAAACTAGATAGTCAAAAAACAAATAGTCAAATATTCTATGCTTCGATAGGAGGAGCCTGATTCGACTACCAATTTCATAGTTGAATATACATGCGGTTGTTATGATCATGCCATTTTGGCTATATGGGGGGGGGGGGGGGGGGGTGACATGTCTGATTTCACATAGAACTACTATAAGTTTATATACAGCCTATTAAGATAATGCTGTTAATAAGAATCTGAAAAGAAGCTTTTAATAAATATTTTATGATGCATGAACAAATACAACCAACACTTGTGAAAGAAAGGATTTTGTCGATCAGGTTACAGGTATTAGTCATTTCAAAACATTTCAGCCAGTTTATATATGTTGTGTATATATTATGTATTAATATATATTATATATTATAGATGTAAAAAAGAAGCTGATCTCCAAAGCTCAAACCATAAAGCACTGGATAGTTTTCCAAATCTGCATTGAAATGACATGATCACAGCATTAACTGAGGGTGCTATTGATTTCGTTTGAGGGTGCTTACACTGTAAAATTTAACTGATGATCTTACTACAAAAATTAAGTGAATCAGTCAACTTGTCACATTTTACAATGCAGCACCCTCTAGCACCCCCTGTAGAACCGGGCCTGTACAAACAACAATGAAGAATATAAACAACTATGACTGGGACTATAACATTATAATGAGAACACTATTATAATAAAACGCTGCGCATTTTTATAGTTTAGTTGCTGTGTTTCTGCATGTTGTCATCTTTAGCGTGCGCCGCTCAAAACAGAATGCAGAATTATGACTGTCAAATGTCTGACTTGACTCTTGGTAATGTATTTTGTCCCCAGCCTCCAAACACATGATTCAACTATCAGTCGACTATCGGCAAGATTCGACAATTGTGATTCGACTATGTAAATCTTTAGTCAGGGACACCCCTAGTTATTTGCATGAAATTACGCGTAATTATAGTAAGCATTATAATGTATAATTAGATATACTGTAAAATAAACCATTACCAAAAATTATTATTATTATTATTATTATTTATGACAGTTGAGCACTTAATTCAGATGCACCTTATCATAAGGTCTCATCAGTTACAACTAACATTACCTTACAATGAGCAACACATTTGTAACAGTATTCACCAATCTTTTTTAATGTTAGTTAATAAAAATACTGTTCATTTTAAGCTAAAGTCAGCTGAGGTCCATTAAATAATGTGGTAATAAAATGTTGAACTTAAGATTACTTAATAAATTCTTTAGAAGAACTGTTTGCTTATAATATTAACTAATGTAGTTATCAATGTTCTGGACAAGTTTCATGAGAGTCACACAAAAAAAGGTTTGATTTATATATACATACAGTACAGACCAAAAGTTTGGACACACCTTCTCATTCAAAGAGTTTTCTTTATTTTCATGACTATGAAAATTGTAGATTTACACTGAAGGCATCAAAACTATGAATTAACACATGTGGAATTATATATGGAATTATATACATAACAAAAAAGTGTGAAAAAACTGAAAATATGTCATATTCTAGGTTCTTCAAAGTAGCCACCTTTTGCTTTGATTACTGCTTTGCACACTCTTGGCATTCTCTTGATGAGCTTCAAGAGGTAGTCACCTGAAATGGTCTTCCAACAGTCTTGAAGGAGTTCCCCGAGAGATGCTTAGCACTTGTTGGCCCTTTTGCCTTCAGTCTGCGGTCCAGCTCACCCCTAAACCATCTCGATTGGGTTCAGGTCCGGTGACTGTGGAGGCCAGGTCATCTGGCGCAGCACCCCATCACTCTCCTTCTTGGTCAAATAGCCCTTGATGCCTTCAGTGTGACTCTACAATTTTCATAGTCATGAAAATAAAGAAAACTCTTTGAATGAGAAGGTGTGTCCAAACTTTTGGTCTGTACTGTATATAAATATATATATATATATATATAAACCACTTTGGTCGACACCACCTCTCCTCTTTACAAAGTCCTTCCTGACCGCTTTTCCAATATTCCGCACTGGACAGAACAGCAAAAACTCCATGACGATTGGCAAAGGAAATTAGTGTCACTTCCAATCAGCACTCGGTTTAGAAATGGACACAGCCTAATCCGAGATCTAAATAGTCAGGATAACAAGATTGCAGTTTGTAATTTGTTTTTGGAAAAAAAAGAAGCTCTCAGCCCTGATTGTTCTGGAAACATTTCTGTGTGTGCATTTGTGTGAACACCCTAAAAAAATAGTTTCCAATCATCACAAATAACAGCGTGTAGAATACTGCACAAAGAATGTTTAATTCTATAATTTCATCATAGTTCTAGTGATTTAAAGATCCCAAACATATACGAGTTCACACATGTATTACACACACACTCAAACCTTATTAGCTCACAATTACATAAACACATTCTTGTTTAGGCTACATATGAATAAAAGCTAAATGTAAGTGCAAAAACAAACAATCACGTAGGAAATCCCCATATTCTTATTTTATAAGATGTTTATACTTTCATATTGGGGTAATTTTGGCAGGTTAGCCAAAGCCCCTCACTGGTTAGTTAAAAATAAATGGTTAAACTGTCATAGAGGGGACTGTGACTGACATGGTAAACCAACACACTTTAAAGTGTGTTCACACACTTCACACATGTTTAAAGATGTACAGAGAAAAATGAGACCCTGTGGAATTATTTGCCAGTTTTAACATCTATTGAAAATCATGCATCCACTACCTTAGAAAAGTAGTGGCAAACTAGCAAAGTCCTTAGAACCTAATGAGGCTAGAAATGAATGTACCTGTGCTTAAACGTACCTGTTTTACACATATTTGAAAGGAAATCACTCTCTCTTTTTCTCACTCCCTCAAACTGAATCCAGCTTTGCAATAAGAGTCTCTTTGCATATGAATCTGAAACTGATCTGAATGTGACAAAAGGACAGTTTGAATAATAAGAAAGAGAAAAGGCCTCACAGTGGAGGCAGAAATCTCTCTTCCATCACCGTTTCCTTTCAGAGGAGAATTGCGCAGTTCGTGTAGAATGCAGCTGTCATCGCGACGGTATCGCACCAACACAAAAGCACATTCACTCCCGCCCTTTATGCCACAGAGGTTTTTTTATCCCTACTTCCAGCGAAGCAAAAGAATCCAGCTCTCATTAAAAATTAATATTACCGTATGAAAAGAAGAAAAGGGCAATGCATTCTTTTGAAAGCTGGCGTGCCATTTACGGTAATTACACATCGTGTTGTAGATGGACTGTTTAAGGCAGTAAAGACTGGCTTTCACTGGAGAATCCTCTTTAGATTATATTTTTATTTATTTTCTGGGATTTTGCTACTTTATACTGGCAAAAACAGCCCATGTTTGATGCCCACATAAGCACCACAGATATGCAATATTTTTCACAAAGAATTCAGACTACAAAATAAAATAAATAAAAAATACCAAGATAAATAAATAAATAAATTATTTTATGCAGCAATTGTGTAAAGTAATTTATTATGTTACAAAAGATTTCTATTCAAAGTAAATGCTGTTCTTTTCGAATTTTCTATTCATTAAAGAATTGTAAGAAAAATATCAGGATTTCCATAAAAATATTGAACAGAACAAACAGCACAACTTCATAATAATAATAATAATAATAATAAATGTTTCTTAAGTACCAATTTAGCATATTAGAATGATTTCTGAAAGATCATGTGACATTGAAAACAGGCATAGAGGCTGCTGAAAATGCATCTTTGCATCACAGAAATAAATTATATTTTAAAATATTTTAAAATGGAAAACAGGTTTTATTAAAGTGTAATAATATTACAAATATTATAACCAACAAATGCAGCCTTGGTGAGCACAAGACACTTTCAAAAACATAAAAAAAAATTATATTCTTTTATATTAAAACATAATACTGCATAATGCACTCAATTTTGTAAGAACTTCATACAAAGCAGCTTACATTATGAAAACTGTTCCAATACTAGATTGTTCTCACATGACATCATTACTTTAACAAGAACCAAAAAAAAAAAAAATCTCAAGCATTTCTTTGATAGAATCGAGGGCAGGATTTTTCGGGCTTTATGCAAACGCATTAAATTAGCGTAACCTCTCATGTCACTCTCCACCTCCTCACAAAAGAGAATTTGTGAGTTCCCCGCTAAATGGATTTAGCCAAGTCAACAGAGCTGTAATTATGACGAGGGCTAAAACGGCAGGAAACGCCATGTGTTACGGGGCAGCCGAGGAGATTCATATGGGTCATGTTTAGAGGGAACATGCCAATCCCTCCGAGCTCATTAAGACAGTGATGTTTAGCATTCATTCATGGAATTCTCTCACTGAATTAGTGCTGCTGGGTAACCTGGATTATATGTGTTACGAAATTCCAAAGTGTCACTGTGAAAGAAAGAGAACGGAAGAAATTAAATTGGTACAATTTCCTACAAGGCTTCAATTAACAATAACACTATGTAGATGCTATTAGGCCTTAATTTACTGATTGGCTAAAGAGCTGTACTTTCAACAAAATTAAATTGAATCCATTTAGCAGTTAAATCCAAATGAGGTGTTTTTGTAAACATGCATCATGTTAACCATTTTGCTGGTTACAGCAGTATAGCTAGCATCGAATTGTAGACGGGTTTTCAAACTAGATTTATATTTCCTTAAACAAATATGAGTGCAGAAAGAAAAAGCGCAAAGCTAAAATCATTTCAGTCTTTTTACTTTAAATTTCATATTTAATTCAATGTATCATTTCCTGTTTCTTGGTAATTAGCCTAACTGTGAAATTTTCTGGTGGCGAGAAATTTACTAGCAGTTTCAACCAGCTACATCCTTAAACCGGATACAGAGCGAAAAACATCTTATGATGGTTTGCTGGTCTTATTTGTTTTACGCTGGTCTCATAATCTGACCAATCTTGTTTCCGAGTCTGACAATCTGAAAAAGGGGCCAAAACCTCTCTCAAACCAGCTGAAAGACCAGCTAAGACCAGAAAACAGCCTGAGATGGTTTAAGCTGTTTTTATTTTCAGCGGAGAGGGACAGAATAAGAGAGAGAGAGAGAGAGATAGAAATAAATAGATAGTAAGACAAAAATGTGAAATAATTAAGATGTTCATTTATGTTCTTGAAGGAGTTTTCTTATGGAAATAGAATATTGTGGGTATATTGTGAAGTATTATTACTATATCAAAATAACTGTTTTCTATTTGAAAATATTTTTAAACATAATTTATAACGTGATGCAAATCAAAAAAATTTAAGCCATTACTACAGTCTTCAGTGTCACATGATCTACATGATGAAATAATGGATATGTTTTAGCATGACCAGTGGTTTTTATGGCCTTGCTGTGCTGTTGCTAAGATTGGTTAAAGTCTCAGTGATATTCCATATTGTGGCCTCTAGTTATTACTCAGGTTCCTCCTGTAATGTAAGTCTATTGGGGTGTTTTGGTTTTATTGTCTGCCAGGTGAATAATGTACATTCATCTGCCTCGTAAAGTAACATCACACCTCTCCCCAACAAAACACAAGCATTGAGAGACATTCATGTCTGGAGCACAAATGCTGCAGAGCTACATAGCAAAGTTTATTAAAGGATGAGTAATAGTACTAGTCATGTTATGGTGTCAATAGAACAGCACACTAATCATCTGACTTCCTGCTTATATTTGTGTGTGTGTGTGTGTGAGAAAGAGAGTCTCAGGAGACAGGTGACAGGTGTTTCTCTGCCCCTCTGGGCTCTTTCTGTCTGTTTGGGAATAACTGAGAGTCCCTCCGACTGGTTCATCTGAAGTTAACACTTCCTGTCTTCATACAGACTGACTCAGAATGGCACATGCCAGATCATCATCAAAAGAGAAGACTACATTTTGTACAATTCAACCTGAAACCAATCTAATGCTGAAACTCTAAGGTCATCAGTAAACTAACATTTTACACACTTTACTAAACAAATCCCATTTGTACTCTTATATGACACGTGTTATGAAGTGTTAATTTTAGACAGTGGTTATAGTGAACTGTCAAAACTTCTCCTTCAAATCGCAAGGGAATGTGGATAATATTAGCCTGGGACTTCGTTCACCAGTGCATATTCTTTTAAATCCACTGAAAACATTGCACTAATCCTAGTCTACTCAGGATCTATTTGAATTAGGATGCAGCCAATACACAAAATCTGTGGCACCAGATTACGGGAAATATTGTGAGAATAAGAATTGATTTCTGTTGGCTCTTTTGGAGCAGCATGTGTGTGAGCGTGTGTATGTCAGGCTGCCTGGTGCTTCAGAGTCAGCCAAAGCAACATGACGAGTTACAGACTGTGTGTGTGTTTGTGAGTTGTTTTCCGTGTTTTCCCACTCCGATTAGAGCCTGGCTGGAGGCAGCATTATGTAATCTAACACAGTGAGAGGAGCAAAACGGAGAATCTACAAATAACAATTATCCATTTCTCCCTTCATCTTTACATCTTAAGCCATACACCTTAATTTCATCTAATTTTTATCTCCTCTATTCCCCCACACCTCCTTTCTCGCCTTTCCTTATGTAATAACAAATATATACACACACACACACACACACACACACACACACGACACTAGAATATTTCCATTAGCTGATGTGAAAGTGTCTAACACTAGACTCAGGACAGCTGGCCATCTTTACTGTTGAGCCCTGCTTAAACAAACATTACTTTGCTAACTTGATTCATGCTCAGAGCTCCCTGTCTTTCTCTCTGTCCGATTCATCCATATGATGAAGGTCTCACATCAAATGCCAGTTTCAAACTCGCAGTCCATAAACAAACTCTCTTCCTCCAACAAACACACTTGGTTGCATGAAACATCCTGTGACTCTGTTAACAGTACTCTTGGTAATGCTAATGGGGGTCATTTGTCTTTCTGGTGTTAATGTTAACCAGAACTCTCGAGCCAGGTCTGTACTGTGTGTTTATAGCACTACGCCCATCTCTGACTGAGTTACGTAACTGCTGTGGGCTCATCCATTCTGGGCTGATCCTCTCCACCCAACCCATCAGTCACTCAGTCCTCGGGGTGGAGGAGGGGAAATATCCCCCGTGACCCCACAGAACCTCAATCACGACTGACAAATGTTAGCAGGAATCTCTGGTAGCAAAATAGTCACAAAAAATTAAAAAATAAATAAAAGAAGAAGAAGAGCATGAATAATGTTGTTCTGGCATTGGTCAGTGATAAAGTAGGCCGCCTTATTAATAGTATTAACCCTAGGACCAGACAGAGAGTTTCATGACCTTGCTGCACTAATAAACCATAAGATTACTTAGGGTAATCTAACATGCACAAGAAAAAATTTACATAATAATAATAATAATAATAATAATAATAATAATAAAGCCACCATAAAAGGAAAAATGACAAATAACAAAAAATACAAATATAAAAAAATTTAATCTTAAAAGCACTTAAAAGACCAAATGTTCAACTATTAGAAATACAAATCATAGTTAACAAATAAATATCATGCAACAGTCAAATAAATACCATTGCATTTCTGGAAAATTGAGTATCAATACAAAAATTCAAATTTAAGTTGACCCATCAAACAACAAATAAATTAACAGAAAAACTGCAAGGCTGACCAAATGTACAACATGCTCATTAAAAAAAAATATTAAGCTGACCAATCATGCAACACTCCAAAATCACAAGCATTACATGGCCAATCGTTCTGCAGTTTATAAAAAATGGATGAACACAAATCTGGCCAGTTTCACACTTTCACACTTAGCTACAACTGTAAAGCTGACTAGTTTTTAAAAAAATTAACTGGCCTATTCCTGCAACAGTTAAAAAGGGCAACAATCAGACAATACAAACATCATGCTAAATAAATTAATAAATACATACATACATACATACATAAAAAAAATGATAATAATTCAAAGCTGCCCAATTGTGCAACACATTCATAAAATGCAAATATATAGCTGACCAATAATGCAACACTCCAAAAAAGCTGGCAAAACTTGCAGCAGTTATTTAAAAACAAACAAATAATAACATCTGGCAGAATAATCTGGCCAATTGCACACTTTCAACATTACAACCACAAAGCTGAACAAAATATTATTGAAAATAATAATAATAATAAACTGAATAATAAAATAATAATAACAATAATCAAACTGTCCAAATCATTCAACCATTCTTTTAAAAATGTAACAATTAGAAATAATTCAGCAACAAGTAGAGAATACCATTTTTAAACTGACCTATTAAGCTAAATTTTAAACAAACAAAAAATGTATACAAATTCAAAGCTGCAATTTCCCAAAGCATTCATAAAATGCAAATATAAAGTATATCAATCATGCAATATATATAATGCAAACATCAAGGCAGGCAATCATGCAACACGTTCAGAAATATTAATGCAAATCTGACCAGTCATACAAGACATAAACAGCCAATCATAAAACATTTAAAACAGAACTAGTCAACAAGACTATAAAAAGAAGAAGTCAGCATATGATTGCACACCTCCACATCGAGTACCTGAGCATGCAGTGCTGATATACGGCAGGGCTGTTTCAGTATTTTGTCTCCCAGTGAAAGTGTGTCTGTATCAGGACAAGCTGGATTTCCCTGATTCGCAGAGGAACGCCGCTGGGGAACGCCTGGACCTCCCCTCAGAGTGTGTCCTCTCTCTCAAACACACACACACACACCGCGTAACCACCTCCGACCACAACACAGCGGACAGACCTCGCCTAGAAACTCTCTCTTTCTGTTTCTTTCGCTTTCGTCTGAAAAGCCGGCTGGATATTGATAGCTCACTCACTCACTCTACAGCTACCGTTTACCAACCCTCCCTTGTTCCCTCCTTCCCTGTATCTGTGTCTCCTCCTCCTGAACTCTTTTTTTTTGCCAGCTACTTTTTTCAGTGTTTTTAATCCCTGCGCTAAATCAGGGAAAGCCCTGACTACCACCACACTGACTTCCTCTCTCAGCGACTGAGAAAGAGAGGGAGAGACACAAAGCAGGACGGAAGGTCTATAAAAATCTGGCTGCCTAATTCCTTCGGCTGAACGCTTCGAGCCACGCACACAGCGGTGGAATCCGAGAGTTTTTCAGCATCAGATTAGCTTCTAACCCACTTGCAGAGAGTCGCCGCCCACGTTACCGCCACACACTCCTATTAATACACGACTCGGGCCCACACACTCCACACAGTATGGCCGCCCACTCAAAAAAACAAACAAAAAAAACATAAACGTGCTTAGAGACGTGCACAGATGCACACACAAAAACATCTGAATCTACCAGGCCAATTACAGCAATTAAGCCAGTATTCTGAGATTTACAGTCAACTAAATTTTTATATTACCAACAGTCATTCAAAATTTGGATATTATTTGGAGGCTGATTACCCAGTTGTCATTTGATGCCAGTAATCAATATATGTATCAATATTATCAACAAATATTTTGAAATGTACATAAACATTCATATAAAAGTATAACGCTTTTAGGTTGTCAAAAATGGAGAATTACCAAAACGTCGGGTGGTTTTCTGAGAACTGTATCAAGATTTATGCTACATTACAATATTAAAATGTCAATATTTTGAGACATTGGTAAATAACACATTAAATCAGTTGATATTTCAAAGTGGACAACAAAACGTAGATATATTATTAGGGCTGGTTATTCCGTTGTCAACTGATGTCAATAAATCACAACAGATTAAGGTTACACAACAATATTGAGTTGCAACTTGCAATATTATAATGTTACAGGCTTTAAACCAATTAATCAAACAATATTCTCGGATAACTCAACAGATAACTAATAACTGAAATGATCAATGGCCTTTAAACAAATAACAATGTACAAAATAAATGTTCATATTTAAATAATGTACATTTTTGATGATAAATTTCCACCAATAACCAAATGAAAATCTGGGATTTATATAAACATTTTTGGTATATTATGATATTAAAATTACAATATTTAGAAGTAACAGGCTGTTAAACCACTAAATGAACAATATTTTGAGATTACTAACAACTGGCCAATTATTTCTTATCCAGCCGAAACCAGTAACCACAAAACACTGAGATAAACATAAAGATTTACATTACGACATCTGAAAAGTTCAGGATTGACTGTTAAACAAATAACAAAAATTCATATTTACATTAACAATTAGATTACCAGCATTCAGATGATATCAGAAACCACAAAACACTGCAATATACATTCAGATTTACAGTACATATTTTTTTTTATGATCAGCATAAGCTGTTTGATGAACAATTTTCCAATTAACAATCATATTTATATAACATTATCTTTTAGATCATCAACCAATAACCACATAATTAGGCTGTACAGAGATGTTACATCGAAACATTTTAAGATTATCACCATAAACTGATACTGATACGTACCAATTTCATTCAAATCTGATTTACATTGTAATATAATCATACTTTAACAGAAGTGCTTATTTCTTTGTCTTTCAAAATCTACAGACAGCCTCAATGACAACGATAATGAATTTTGAATATATATTATATTAAATAAGCATAAGGGCACTGTGTACATCTCACTTCCTAAGATCACATGGCATGTTATATGACAAAAGTGAGTTATATATCAGTGTTGGGAAATGAGAAACTCATATTGTAAACCACGTTTAGGGATCACAACACACAAATGTAAAATGACTAAAAGTGCTAAAAAAAAAAAAAAAAAATGAAAAAAAAAGCCAGTCATAATCATGACATGTTTCTGTCATCTGCTGTGGTAAACTACACCCGCACACACATAGAAATAGAGGACCACGGTCCCACAGCTGTGTACTTGATACTAACACACTGGAAAGCTTGCAAACACACACAAGCTCATGCATACCTACACAGCTGTCTGTGAATCTCTGGTTAAAACCTGCTAGAGCTGCGTGTTATGGGTGGATGAGCTCTGTTCTCACACTCATACAGACACACACATAGACACAGAGTTAGTCATCGTACACCTAGACTTACACACACAGGCGCAGTTAGTCAGAGCCCAGCGGTTCTCACGCTCAAAGCACACAAAATCACACACACACTTTCACAACCTATATCCTATAAACAAGCCCTCACACATTCACAAACAGACTCATACTTTAAATGCTAAAACCCCTAAAATGCTAACTAAAAGCTAGAAATAAAAACAAAGACTAGGCTGTGAATAACATCCTACCACACAGCTTGGCTGGTTTTTGTAGTATGCATTATGCAAATCACTGAACCCACAATGCAATGCTCTAGATCTGACCGTCAATCTCCAGGTGTTTCAATTCACCGTAAACAATATTAACCAATTTTTATTCATGTGATCAGACATTTTTACAGAAAAGTTTATTTGTTAGATGATAACTCAAGGGCTAAATTAAACACGCTAAATAAAGAGGTCATGTGACTTGTTTAAAATTTTATCTTTGCATAATGCTTCATTCAAATTTGTAGTTTCAAAAGAAGGCTTTTATGCTCACCGAGGCTACATTTAATAAAAAGAAAAAACTGTAAAAACAGGCATATTGTAAAATATTTTTAAGTAATTGTTTACAATTTGAATACATTTTAAAATGTAATTTTTTTCCTACTGAATTTCCAGCATCATTAATGAAAACATTCTAATATGCCGATTTGCTGAAGAAAAAGTAATTATTATCAATGTTGAAAACAAATGCGTTACTTAATATTTTTGAGCAACCCATGAAACATTTCTTTTAGTATTCTCTATTTGAAAAAAATTAAAATAAAATTACCAACCCCAAATTTTTAAATGGCAGTACTTCAAAAGTGTACAACATAAATTGCACAATACTCTAGCATTCCATTGCAAACACAGATGAAATCTTCATTCTGACAGTTGCTCACAGATCAGTCTGGGTGCCGCCCGTTTGTTCTCCAAACAGGAAATGCGCGTTTTCCAACTAATTTGTTTCTGTTTTGTGAATCTATGAAAGAAGAGGGAAGACTCAGAGGAGATTCACAGGAATGCTCGAACACCCCCATTTGCAGAATTCCCATAGCAACGGCTGCTGAAGGAACGGCCCCTGATATGCATCAATATGAGCTCTGCCGGAGGGCAAATAAGCACACGCATGAACCACAACCATCTCCTGCCATAGGTGGAGCTTCACTTTTATGCTTGGGGGGGCACCCACTGGCAGACGAGCCACAAACACTTTTTTATATGTTCTACATTTCATTTATACATTTATATAACATATATTCAACATTAAAAATACATTTAAAAAAAATTTTAAACAGAAAATGCCGACCTGTGCAGGAAAATAACAAAAAGAGAGTCCTCTCATATCTGCTCAAGTTGAGAATCATGATTCGCAACTCTTAAGGATATGGTGCTTAAATAATTAATTTAGCCTAAAATTTACTTAT
This sequence comes from Carassius carassius, assembly GCF_963082965.1. NCBI lineage: Eukaryota > Metazoa > Chordata > Actinopteri > Cypriniformes > Cyprinidae > Carassius > Carassius carassius. Next base: position 7,318,577 of record NC_081762.1, on the reverse strand, counting down.
TCTAAACACTAAAATAACAATATTGTACAAATAAAATGAGGAGATGTGAATTCTTAATTTTTGATATTTCTTCATAGCTCAGACAAAATCATTATTGGCTCTCGTCTGGAGACAGCCCCTTCTAAACTCCGCCTACGTCTCCTGCTCAACATCAATCCACCTCTTCCCCATTCATTCCTCTCTGCCAATCATTTATTTCGTCTGACTTTCAATTTTTTCTTACATCCATTCATTCCAGCTCACTCTCTCAGTATGTTCACGGCAGACTGGTTTAACCCTTTCCTGCTCATAATCTCTCCCCATTCATCTGATTGTTGCATTCACGTTTTCACGTGCCTCTTTAGCTCTCGTTCAGCAATCAATCTCGGCTCCTTCTGTGAGCGTGACTTATTCCCAAGCACGCCCTGACGGTCTGCAGAAATCAATACTGAGCAGTATTATATTTCACAACCTCTTCGATTTAAATCATCTGTGCCTCTCAAATCATTTAGTTCACTCCCTTTATCATAATAAACCAGAAATATAATTATGATTTAAATGGATTTTTCTCTGTATTCTGGGTTAAAAGGAATATCTGAGTTCCTAAATCCTTTTGAACAACACATTTTCTGGATAAAAAAAAAAATATATAAATCTATAGATATAATCAAATCCCACGTCTTTTCCTCTGTATATCTGAAGTCAGTCAGTTAGTTGGGAATGACAATTTACATTGACTTTAATGCAGAGTTGTTATTATTATTACGAAGATACTAAAAGTAAAAATATACTTTTAAAGTGAAATTAAGCTGAAATAAAATATAAAATTGTTAAATATGAGGTTAAAAATATTAAGATATTATAAACCTTAACATCATGATTTTCTTTAAAGCTGCTTTAAAACAAAGTGTATTTTGAAAAGCGATATACAAATAAATTTGTATGTATTCATTGTATTCATGAACAGGGCTTGACATTAACACCCACCAAATGCCGGTCATTATTAGGGCCTGAGCACAAAAGTTACACAAACTGAAATGTGTTCTTTATAATGAGAGGAACGTTCCCCTCAAATTTTAATGAAGATAAAAGCAACTTTGTCCGAACCATGGCATGCATTTTTCGTGAGGTTTTAAGACTGACCTACTTTCCATTTCAATTTGTAACAAAGAATTTCCCAGTGTAGTTCAATAAAGTAATCCTGAGTCTGATTCTGATATTTAAACAGACCGTGTTTCTAATCCTAAATGTTTTTTTTTTTAATTTCAGTTTAGTTTTTTTATCTTTTTTATTAATCTTCTTCATCCATGCACTACTTTTATTATGCAATAAGAAGCTACTTTTTTATGTCTTTATCTTAATACATGGTTTTATTTAAAAAAGGAGCTTTACACACAACCTTATCAGAGCTAATGATAATGACCTGTATTGTTATACATTTATGTATTCTTGATTTGGGTGTGTACAGTGGTTTTACATTTAAAAGGGTTGTAAATCTAGTTCAAGTAAATATTAGCACACCATCGTCAACTTTTATCAGGTAATTTCACAATAACAAAAATGTGGCTAGTAAAAATGCTGTGTGGCTAGTAACTTTGGAAAACCACTAGCCACATTGACTAGTGAGCAAAAAAGTTAATGTCAAGCCCTGTTCATGACTGTGGTGATATATGACTTTTCTAAGACAATCTGAGTTGAAAATAACAAAATTCACTTAGCTCTGAAGGACAAGGACAAAGCCAAGGCTGAAAAGAGAGAGAGAGAGAGAGAGAGAGAGAGAGAGAGAGAGAGAGAGGGAAGTGTCCTGCTGGTGGACAGATTGTGGTGAGGGTCAAAACTCACTCTGGCTCTCTTCCACTGAGGGAGTGAATCAGTTTTAAAGGGGAAGAGTCGTATTTTACACACTTACACCTGTACAAAAACACAAACATTTCCTTTAAGGGACAGACTGCAACATTCAAAGGGCAAGAGAAAGCCTGTGATGGCAACACTTGTGATGAACAGAAGGTAATCTCTGAAGCCATTCCTGACTGTCTTAGAGATTTTTTCAAAACGTTTGGCAGATGGAAATGCACAATATCTATTTTAAAAGTCTCAAAATCAAGCAGGAGTATCGCAAATTTAATTTTCAATGGTTTATAAGACTATGAATGTTTAGAATGCACAGTTTTTACTTATTTATCTTTTTAAAATGCTACATTATGTATTTTATTATTTTGACAGCATCTACCATCCCAAAAGTTTGGGATCAGTAAGATTTGTTTAATTTATATGAAAGAAGTGTCTTACGCTCACCAAGGCTGCATTTTTTTTGACCAAATACACAGAAATATTTTGATAAATTATTACAATTTAAGTTTTGATTTAAATATATTTCAAAATCTAATTGGGATGGAATGGGGTAAGGGAGAAAATTTCTTTTTCTCATTATTATTATTATTATTATCAATGTTAAAAACAGTTGTGCTGCTAAATATTTTTGTGGAAACTGATAGATTTTATTCAGGATTCTTTGATGAATATAAAGTAAAAAAAAAAAAAAACGCATTTGTTTGAGAGAAAAATCTTTTCTACCATTGTAAATATCCGTTTTGATAAATTTAACGCATCCCTGCTGAATATAATTGTTTAGAAAAAAATTAGCTGACTGACAGTGTGTATTTAAATAAATGCACACAAAATTGCTAAAATTATTTACATCTCATTTGCTATCATTACAGTCATATACAGCATCAGCTGGGCTTAAAACCAGATATCTGCCACAAACACTTGCCCTCATTGTTTTTAGTCTCATGATACATAGTCTCTGTACTGTCTGTTATGCTTGTGACCTCAGAAAAGACACGAGGGATTGGAGATGTGTGAATGGAGGAGGAAAGCGGTCGGCACAGCTGCTGGAGAAGCCCAGATTCCCCGTCAGAACTGGAGGAATTTCCAAAATGGACCGGGTGAATCTGGCATTGTGCTGGGGAAATCTGCTTTTGTGCGCCTCTGAAAACACACACAACACACAAGAGAGAACGCAGCGCAGGCAGCAGATTTTCCTGGCTGTGAGATCTAAGTACACACGCACACATAGGCTAAATAAATCCTTAAAGGAATAGTTCACCCAAAATATAAAAACCTCCCAAAAACACTATTGTACAGTATTGGCCAGTGAATAGACCCGAAATATAGCTCTTTCATAGTGTTTTTTTTTTTTTTTTTTTGGAGCTCGACAGCATCAATTTATTAGTTGCTATGTCTGAATTTACTGCATTATTACATCCTTTCCTCTCTGTATGAAAGTCACTCGGGTTACCGGACTCCCGCTGGGTCCTTGGGCTCCCGTTCAGGGCTGTCTCTCTATCAAACTACCTTTCTTTCTCTCTTAATCCTTTCTTCTCCTCTTTCATCATCCTCCCATTCCCATTGGGGTCTCTCCCACAGATAATCAATCGTTCACCCAGTCAATCCTCCTTCCTTAAAAAAGAAAAGACCCTCTCTTTCTCGCCGTGCTTTCTCCCGCAGTCAGACGCAGGAACGGCACCTGCACACACAGACTCATGCTGCTCCTGTTGCCCTAGCAACAGCTAGATCGAGCTTCGCTTGTGTAAACCGCTAGGCTTTGCCAGTGTTGTCTCGCGCACACACACACACACACACACACACACACACGCACACACACTTATACTCGCACACACTCTTAGGCAAGCCGCACACAACACCCTTTCCGGTGGTCTGCAGTCAAGGTTTGATAACTTTAGAGCAATTCTGATTTCAAACAAAGCCGCATTCACAAAAAATGAAGTGTGCAACGTTAGATGACGTCTTTGCTTTAAAGTCAAGATGAAATCAAAATTGTGCCTATTTGCTTTCCTATTGCTATAGGCTTATTGTGCACAATCCATCAATGCATGATACTCAAAGTTTGCAATATTTTATCAACTTGAACAATGACATTCCATTTTGATTCCATTTTGACTGATGTCACCTGTTAGGAAATGCAACGCTTGTTTAATATTTACTCGTTGTTTTAGGCTACTGTTGTAAGTAATGCAGCCATTCTAAAACAGTAGAACAGTTAAACCCAGTAATTCAACGTCATTTAACATTAATGTAGTAAAAGTTATGGCAATAAAAGCTAATAATGAGAGATTTGGAAAAGAAGTGTGTGCTGGTGATGTTTTTATATCTAAATCTAAACCTTTTAAAAATGTTTTCATTATATAAAAGCTAAAATGAAAATGAAAATGAAAATAAAAATATAGACTAAATATTTAATATATAAATATTAAATAGAAACTTAAACGGAAATTAGAAAAATGTTGCCTTGGCAAAAGAAATCAAATAAACTGAAGTACAAAAAATACACAGTAAAATATGTTTGTTATATTAACTGTAAGCTGCTGTAAAAGGGCTACTGTAAAAACCTATTAATGTTTCCTTTCTATACACAATGAAAAACGTGACATTGTATTTAAATGTACAGTATTATACAGTAAAAGCAAACAATCATCTTATTATTTATAGTGAAAAACTGTAAACTTCTCTGCATAAGACATTACATTTGATAGCATGATGTTTATATTTTGTTTCTTGTTAGACATCTTATGTTGTTTAATTAATGTTTATTGCATTATTTTACTGTCAACTGTGTCGCCCTGATGGTGTTTTGTATTTATGTGCATGACACTAAAATATTGCTACAATATTTTTTAGGGATGCATTGATCCGATACTCGGGATCGGTATCGGCTCTGATCCAGGCATTTTCTGTGGATTGGATATCGGACAGACGAGACCGATCCAAATCTGATATTGTGCGTATACTATTCTGTGTTATTGTTGAGCTCCACGAAAGACACAAAAACATTATAAAGCACCAAAATGTTTTCAAGAACATATTTTAAGTGTTCTGAAGCCGTTCCATAGTTCAGTGTGAGGTACAGATAAATATTGAAGTCATTAATTTCTAGTTCACATAAACTCTTCTTTCCGCAGCGGCTGTCTGTCATCCTCCGTTCAGCAATCAAACTTTGTGTCACGTTCAGTTACTACAGTCAGAACGATGAAACTCTCTTCAAGAGCGCACAGTAAATGAGGTTTAAAACTGTTCAAAGAAAAGGCTCATTAAAGTAACGCACAGATTTAATAGTCTATGTATCAATATCTCTTCCCTTTGTACTAATGATGTCTGGTTCGTGAACGAATCATTTGATTTGACCGGTTCTTCTTAGTGATCCAGGTCACCATATAGGACTGAATCGTTTGAACCGGTTCGCGTCTCCAGTAAGCATTAATCCACAATTTATTTACTTTTTAAAGTGGCCAACACTCCCTCTGAGTCGAAAAAAAAAACAATATTACGGAGTGATTTATTTACTCAAACAGTATACTGACTGAACTGCTGTGAAGAGAGAACTGAAGATGTACACAGAGCCGAGCAGCTTTCTATGCAGCCTGCGCACTGTGACTCCATGTTGTTTCAAGCTAAACATTCTGCTAACAGGACGCGCATAAGCGCTCTGTGGCGCTCTATTTTGGCCCCTTCAGTATTATAATATTTTCTGCAAAATCAGAGATTATTAATAGTCTTTCTTGTTCTGTGCTATCTATGATATTTTGCTGCCTTTATTGATGTGCTATAGATTTAAAAGAAACTTCTTTTAGATTTCTATATAAATGTATAGATTTGTTTTTTCAATAATGTATCTTACAACAATACAGAGAGCAATGTAACATTAAAACAGATCTGACACTTATTCACTTTTATTTGTAAATAAAATATTTCAATAGATTTGATAAAATGATTGTGCTCCCATGATTTTTCTAGAATCTAGAGTATCTTTTGCTGCTGAATTATCTGCCAACCTAGTTTAAAATAATATTTTTGTAATCGTTTATGATTATATATTTTTTTTATTTGTTATTTTTCATTAAAATGAACTTGTGTATATGTAGTAGATTGTGATTAACACAAGAAAGTGATGATCAGGTCAACACAGAGAAGTACAGAAATTCTATTGAGTATACTGGCAAATACTCAGAATTTTCGATATCGGATCGGTTCTGAAAAAATGGTACCCTAATATTTTTATGCCTTTTTTGACTGTACATTTCAAAGGTTTATTTATTTTATTTATAATGTGTATACTACAACTACAATTAAAATAAAGTTAAATACAATTAAAAATAATAATATAATAATAATAAAAAATTACCAAAACTAGGAATTAAAATGCTTCAAAATTGATCAAAAGATACTATTAAAGAATATAAATAAAACTAATATAACACTGTTGAGTGGATCCCCCAGTGCAGAGCAAACACATTCAGACATCAGATTTTAGTATTTTACGAGACACACACACACACACATACATACACATACACACACACAGGGGCGTCATGCATTCATGATTTTTGAGGGGGCACTTTTTTTTGGGGGGGGGGGGGGGGTCGGGGATATAAGTCATTCTACGAAAGCACTGTATAACTGATATAGGCTTATTTTTTTTTTTTTTTTTTTCCTTTTTATTCAAAACAATTCCAAACATGCTTAATATATCAGGAAATATCTCGTTTCTCAAATATGTGTAGGTAAACGCGTTTTGCACATTGTTATTTGATCAATATATGGAAATGTAGTGTAATCTATTAACTACACATAAAAACCTGACTTTTTACTTAAGTGCCATATCATGCCATAAAATATTTTTAATTCCACTGAATTTGCATTTAATGTAAATTTTAATAACAATATTGTAAGATACTTATTTTAACACTTTCATTTTACAGAGAGTAAAGAACATTTACATTATCAAAAAACATTTTCATTCAGTCTAGCCAGAGTTCAGGCACTCTCAAAAACTCCCATTAAAATCACTGAAGCACTTTACATTATGAAACAAATACCTTACTTACATTCGTACGCACATCTGCACTTTTTGTTGTTTCTGATGAGAGAATTCGCTAAATAATTCAGTCAGCGAGCAAGTGAACAAAACACCGCGTTTCAGTGATGACTCTTCTGGACGTCTCTGATTGGCCATTGCATCCATAAGCGCAACAGAATAGTTTCTGATTGGTTATCATGAAGCGTTGTACGAACGCGTCTGTCTCTGGCTCAGCGCCAGCCAGCGAACGCAGATTTGAATTTAGCAGCTGATGCTGTGCACTGAACGATCTAATTACACCGCTGTGATTGTATCAAATATATAAAAAATATTATTCTGCAAATTTTTTTTTTTCGTTTGGAAGCTGCATTTAAAATCCACTTGGCTCAGAAATCTAATCACTTCGAATGGGCACGACGCCTCTGCACACACACACACACACACACACACAATACATTATGAATCAATTTTACCTTTTTTTCTCTTGTTGAACATTATTTCACTTAGAAATAAAATCCTATGAAAACAAAACGGGTCACAAATGCAGTTTTATGACTTTTAGAACAGAAGCCCTCAAGACTCAAACGCACCCAAAACCGCTGTTCAGCTTAAAAAGAAAACATTCGCTGCAGGGTTACACATTTAAGACCAGCAGGAATGTTCACTGGATCTGGGATACATTTCTGGGATTTAATTAATCCGTGCCGTTCTATGAACTTGAAAGCCGGCATTTATTTTTTTTATTCACAAGCAGCGGTTTTTGTAACCGCAGCAAACAAAACACACTGGAATATTCTGTCCACTAGTGTGACGTAGTGTTTGAACTGCAATGCGTTTAAACAGAGACAAAAAAAAGAGCATTACAGCATGCTGACAGACACATGTGGTGCACTGACTGCGTGAAAACACAGAGAAACAAAAACACACTGTTTCCACACTGTTTCTTAATCTGTCATGCCAAAAAAAGCTGTTTTAAACACAAAACCCGAAGGCCTAAACTCCTGTATACAGGCGTATCCCCTGAAAATGTGCATGTTAATACACAATCTCTTCGAAACATTAAACTGATATGCAGCGCTCACACCGAAATACCTCTGTGAATCAGCTCTGAGGAGAAAATAAGGCAACACACAAGCCTGAAGTATGAGAACACACACTCGCACAACCCTTTCAGCTAATAGCAGGTGGGTGGCGTCTGTCCAGCATTAGTCACTTCGGTCCGATACACAGTCAGAGCTTGACAGACATTCAGAACGAAAGTGTGAATGGTGTTCAGGCACGATGTGGGGGTGGAATGAACGAAAAAAAAAAATGCAAGAACGAACAATAGCCAAAAAAGACCTTGTATGCAGTAAGAGGGAAGCAGTGAGCTGCAATTGTACTCCGGCAGTATTGTAAACCCTATGAGAGGAAGCAATTTGAGGGTTTGCAGAACATCTAAAAGCCTCACAGAAGAAGACAAGGGTCATTTTTACCATGGTAACCATAGTTTCCACCAAAACACTGATACTACAGTTACTGTTGCTACTGTAAAAGCCAAAAGCGAAGACAATGGAATGGAGGCTGATATCGAGTTACCGCAGTCTTTTTGTTTTAGCTTTTAGCAAAAACTACTGCTACCATAGTACTTTTTTTTTTTTTTGTAAGGGATTCTTTTATAACAGGAACAAATCAAAGAACTGTGTAAATATATATAGACACAACCTTGTCGTGTTACACAAAAGCTATAACTAACTGAAACATGACACCTTGCTTTTGTAACAGATCTGAACCAGCATGTCAGTCATTTATGTTGTCATGGATTTCAAATACTTTTTATATGAGCAAACAAACGTCACATAGCAGAAAGAGAAAGACAGCATCCTGATTAACACACTGCCCCTCTTAATAGTATGTGAGAATCAGAATTAGTGCATACAAATCATAGTCTCACTCACGAAGCAGAAGGTTTTTTTTTATTTTTTATGTGATACAGATATAGGAGAATCATGACAAAAAAAAATTCCACCCTAAGTAGGCAAGAATCAGGATTAATACATTATACATTTCGAATGTAATAACTGACATAATGCACTAATACAAACTATTTACACATATATTCCTCATTATTCATAAATGAGACGCATAGTGTGTTAAAAATACACCAAAGTATAATTTACCCATCAACTGTGAAATACGTTTTAATGTGCAATTGAGTTTCTTTTTATGCACTGCAAGTGCAACATCTCACTGGTTAGAATGGAAAACATATTGTCGCACTACAGTAGACAAGTGCAACTAGTTTCTGACCAATGACCCTAAAGTAATGGCCTGCATTTCTCCTCCTATGCCAGGAAAAGCCCATGCTGAGCAAACAAAGAAACATGGTGCATGACTGCAAAACCAAAACGTGCTGGACCCAGTTTCTTTTCGGGCAGTAAAAATATACTTTTTAAAAGCTAAGCTGTTGAATTTATAGCTTAATTACTGGAAAGAGTCAGTGTTTCCGTGGATAGGGGGAAAAGTAATTATTCCTTCAAGGAATAAAAAGCAGAATTATATCTTTTCCCCTCATTATACATACACGTCCTGAAGCGGTTTTAAAAATCTTAGCTGACCAGAGCAAAACTGGTTTTGATAACACAGACATGCACAATTGTCTCATTCAGTTTTTGTTCTCTCACACACTCTTAAATTTCTCTGTAAAGTTTGCAGGGAGCCAAACAGACATGGCCAAACCTGTTGCTGCGCATCTGTTTTAGTTACTGTTGCTAAAACGGAGGGTGATCCCAGCCGCAGGGAACAAGGAGCGCGAGAAAGAGAGAGAGAACAGCATGGGTTTCACTTACTCAAACTGTATAGTAAAGTGCAGAAATAATGCTTTGCCCTCATAAGCATGACACAACAGGTAAAAATTCAGCCATCTGAAGCCTCATCAAAACTCCATCATAGGATCTCTATTGAGATGATCTGAAACGGTTACCAGAGTTCATGAACATCGTCAGGGTCTGAACTTAACTGAATTTACATCTTCACAAAACTGAGTCAACTCATGAATCTCTTGTGTAATAGTGTCGTTCATAAAATCACATTTAACTCTAAAACTCAATGTAGTACAGTAATAAAAATCATTAACATAAATATTTAAATGCATAATATTGTTTATACTTACAATGTATACATACAATTGCTTTTTTGAAATTTAAGAACTTTTTAAAGAAGCACATAAAAAAAGATTCATGTGAAAATCTGTTTCTGCTACAGAATAAAGAAATTGTAAAAGGTAATCACACAATTCTTTTTTTCTCACTTGCAATTCCAAGGTTATTTCACAATTATCCCTTTTTTGCAATTGCGAGTTATAAACTCAGAATTGTGATTCTTAGAAATAAAAAAAGTCAGAAATGTGAGTTTTTTTTCTTTCGTGGCAAACAAAAAACATGCTGAAAAAAGTAATTTGTAAGAGTTGTGAAGAAAAGTCAGAAATGAATGATAAAAACTCAAAATGACCTTTTTTTATTTTACGATCTTTTATTTTGTGGCAAAAATTGTCTTCCATTGATTCATAATAAAACATACATTTAAAAAATAAATACATTATAAACAACAAACTCTTCTAATACTGTCATTGCTAATGATGACCATATTTTAACAAGTCCTGTTCACTCCAAAACCAAAACTAATATTTCTCGGAGTGAATGTATTATTATTTTTTTTTTTTTTACTTCGGTGAGAACATGAAAACAAAGACTAGACAAAAGTTAGCAAACGATCATAAAACTAAATGATTTACAATAAGCACAACAGCTCAGCTACCAAATGGTTAGCAAAACAACTAAAAACAAAAAGGAGGAAGCAGAAGAAAAAAGGGAAACCCTAGTTCTGTCATCTGATAAATGGCGATGTCAACACATCTATATGCACTGCTTTAATTTCCATATGATGTTTTTTTCAGAAATTTGAGATCAGGCCTTCAAACATGAACCTTATTCTCATGAAATAACTGACTGATTTATATTTCAGTGTGAAAGGACAGCTTCTACTGATTTCACATCAGCTGCCACTGTAGCCTTACGTTTGAAATGTTATAAAAAGAACAGAAATGCCAGAACCATTCAACTTTAGACAGAAACAACTCCGGGATATTCATGGGGTCTGTCTCTGGGATTAGACAGACTAGAATTCAGGACCTACATTGAGTTCAAGACCCTTTCTTAACCCCAAGCCTGACCTCTTGACCTCTGATGCTTAGGGTCAGACCGCTGCAGCACTGAAACAAATGTGCGCTCTGGGGTAACGCATCAGAACAGACTGCCTCTCTATCGCTTCATCTCCTCATATAAAACGAAATGTACAAATAATGTGAATTACAGGACAAATATTCTTCAAACTGAGGAGGCTCATTCAACCGGTCACAATATGAGAATTTATGAAAATAAAAATATTTGTATGAAATTTTTTGAAATAAAACAGTTTGTTGTACTTTCAGAACTTTTTACTCCAAAAAGTCTAAAAAGCAAATCATTTTCAGTAAGGAAGCGCTGAATTGATTAAAGATAAAATGGTAACGACATCTATAATCTTAAAAAATATTTCCATAATCCATATTAAAAAAAAAACGGATCTTTTTATCATTCACTTCATCAAAGAATCCTGAAAATCAGATGTATCATGGTTTACACACACACACACTGTTTTCAACACTGTTTTAAACACAGAAAAAATAAATGTTTCTGGAGGAAATCAGAATATCAGAATGAAATTAAGCTTTGCATCACAGGAATAAAGTCGATTTTTAAATTTTTTTAAACAGAATGAACTTATTTTAAATTATAAAATATTTTTATATGTCTGTTTTTACTGTACTTTTGATCAAATAAATACAGCCTTGGTGATCATAAGAGACTTCTTTTAAAAACATGGAAACATCTTAATGACCCTTAATTTTTTATGGGAGTGTGTTTAAGTCGAGATACAAAATTACTCAATTAAATTACTATTTTAAAAAAAGTCTGTAAAATATTTATCCAATAACTTGACATGAATACATTTTTAATTTGGTAAAAAGGCATACTCAAACTACCATGAAATCAGATTTTCCTAGATGCATGTTAAAAAGTCATTTGACTTTGCCTCAACAAGTCATGTTGCTTAATTTTCCCAGAGAAGAAAACCTTATTCGATTACAGCAATATCATCAACTGATATTACATCTTAAATCCCACAATAGCTACAAAATGTTGTTTAGATTTTGTGCCAATTTCCTGCAAAGGGACTATTTTATTCCTTTGAACAGAATGAGAATGATCATTTACTGGCAAATGTTATCCTAGAACAAATAATGAATAATAAATTAAACCCAAAATATAATTCTACGAACTACAATAACGATAAACCTCACAGCAAAATACCAAACTGCACATGTAACAAATGGCTGTTGATCATTTCATATGTATAGAGGGTGTTTAAATGCATCAGCAAAAGCAGCCTGTATAGGTGGATCTAAGAGGCTCTTTTTTTAGCTTGAGCCCACCTGAAATGTCAAACCCAAAATCGTATACGGTGCGTCTATAGATATATAGACTCCTACACAGAGTTTTTTTTTTTTTTTTTGACGTCAGACTTGGCTATGCCTTGCAGGAGGACATCAAATCAACCTCCCACAGCTCATAAACCTTGAGAAACACTCGACAGCGCTACTATGCGTGTGTCTCCTCCGTCTTTTTCCTAAAGGAGGTTAGTTTCATCCTGTGCCAACGAAGAAGTCAGACTGAATTGAGACCGAAACAGTTGCATCTGCCACAAGAACTATTTAAAGTGACCCATCGATCACGGCCGTGAGAAGCCCAATGCACGTGACACCTGAGAATATCAGCGCCCGCCTGGACTCCACAGAGGTCAGCAAACTAACCCGAGAGTCAATTATTAACAGCTTTTCTGGGTCGCCAGTCAACATTTACCCATGCAGCTTTAAACAGACGTTCCAGCATCTGTCTCGTACGACTACTGAGCATGTGCTGCACTAAAAGGGCTTTCCATTTCTGTGTTCTGCGGTCATCTACCACCAACACAAGCTGAAACAGTCTGCGAGCAGCACCACCTGTGCGTGGGTGAAGTGTGTTAGACCGAGAGCAAGTTGATTCAATGTCTCAGACAGAGAATGTTTTAATGGGCGCTTTAGAAATGGGAAGTAAAGGAAGGCCCGCAGGAGAAACTTCCTGCATTGGCATGCCGCAATTTTCCCACCTACGGTCACTGCACCAACAATACAACTCTAAAATGTTATGGGGACGGTTAAAGGCAACGTGGTCTGACATTCAACATACTCCCACATTTCTAAAGAGCATACTTTACGGTCTTTCTGTATGCAAATAAACAACTAATGCATTCTGCAGAAAAGCATAACAGGTTTAAATGAAGCAGACACCAGGACGCGACTAATTTACATTGTTTTGGTAACCACAGTTTCGTTTTTTTTCTTGGCAATCCCAACAGAATGATTTGCACACATACAAATTGGACTTCTACGAACTGTTAAAAAAACAAGGATGAGGACAGTAAATTTATTCATAATATTCAGCAGACTTGTATTTCAAACAGCTTTATTCCACTAAAATATCATGTTTTCAGCATTATTAATATTAGGATATCAGCAAATTAGAATGATTTTGTGAAGGATCATGTGACACTGAAAACTGGAGTAATTATGCTAAAACTTCAGCTTTGCAATATATTTTAAATAGAGAATAGCTGTTAAATTGCAATAATATTTCAAATTTGTATGGCTTTTACTGTATTTATGTACCCCAAAATAGTTTTAAACAGTATATTTATATAAAGTCATGCACTCAGAAAAACCCCTTAACAGCTAAATTAACAATAAACTGACTTTGGAATTTCATGACTTCAAGTCTTTCCACCAGAAACGCTTTTTCCAGCTTTTCAACACCTTGTGCTCCTTTCATGGTACGTTTACAAGTGGAAAACTCACTACTATACGGATTTTTCAAGAGGTCTGACCCTTCCATAATATTTAACAAAACACTCATAAAAAGGAACAACATTCTAACAAAACGAAGGTTGATTTCAAAATTTTTAAAAGCACTTTTCAAATCATTCACACAAAAATGAAAACTCAGTGATTATTTATTCACCCTCATGCCAATCCAACTTGTGAAGAATCTTTCACACAGCTTTACACTACATAACAACAGCACTACACCTGATAAGCTTCAAATAAACACAATAAAGCAGTCTAAACGACTACTATTACACATTTCACATCTTCTGCAATAAGATATCGTTCTGTGAGGAAATAATTCACTAATACTGAGTCAAAAATTTGACTTAAAAGCCTGTTGTGGAGCTAAAAACGATGGTTAACGTGAAGTGTAATTTAAAAAAGACCTTTGTGAAGTTTTGTTCTACTTTAAAAAGAAAGTCATATGGGTTTTGAACAACTTAAGGGTAACTAAACAAATAAATTAAATATCCCTTTAGCTATAAGGGTAAAATACTGTTAAAAAGGTTTAAAAGCATAAAAAAATATGTGTGGCAGATTAGTATCTTATCTTTGGCTCCAACACTGTCCCTCAATGGTTAACAATTTTGTATATAAAAAACAGGTGACTTAAAGGTTGACAACTACGTGATGCCAGCAATGTGTGCTTGGAGACCAGCTGTTTCTGAAGAGTAAACATACTGAGTCCAAACGGGGGGAAGAGGTTCCTTACTTCCTGCCCGTTTACCCGCAAACTGCGTCACTGAAGCATTCCTGCTCTGCTCTGAAGTCACGAGTCGCACATGCACGAAACAAAACACAGACTGACATGTTGGCAAAGTCTGCACCTAGCAATGATTTCAACATGCTACCTAACAGTAAACACAGCCTGGAAACACAGCAACTTCAAAGAACAATGAAAGCTTTATGCTTTTAAGCTTTGACCGTCTGACTCGATTATGACATGCTTTAGAATGGGTGTGTTCTGCTGACAGACAGAGGTCACCTCTGGATCCATGACACCAATAACACAGCCACCTAACACAAAGGAGGGAACCCTCTAGTTCCTTGTTCGGCTATTTTTCTTTCTCTTTCATACTTTACGTTCTTTTAAACCATTACTGCAAAGCCATTTTCATGCACACCCAATGCCATTTTTATTGCATTTCATTATTGCATTTCAACATTCAAACTGCACTTAGATTCTTTATAAAATATTGAGTTTCGATTTCATAAATGACAAGGAACTTCGCTTTTGAACATGAAATGGCATGAATTGTGGCCGGACTTTGAGGTGGGGGCTTTCTTGGTAAAAAGGAAATGTCTAGGATTCCACAGAAACGTCATGCATGGGAGCGTAATTTCTGTGTGTAAGGACATGATTCGTGCATTTCCTTGCCGTGATCACAGAAACATTTAAAGCAACCTTGGCTTTGAGAAATAGGCCTGGAGAGGATTAAAGTTAAATAAAGTATTTGACTTTCTCCAAAACTGCTTGGTACCTTTTTATTAATGCATTGTAAAAAATTTCAACAAAAAAAAATTTTTAGAAAAAAAAATGACAAGTAAAGCTTGTTAATTAGATAAGTTCACTGTTTAAATAAAAAATCATAATAATAATACTGGATTATTTTAGTCCATTTTCCAATAAAATACTAATTCAGTTTTCATTATTTCATGTTTAATTTAATCTGTTACTTGTCGCTACTTTGTAACTATTTTTGAAATTTACTATCAATTTCTATGTGAAAACTGATTATGCTATTAATTCTTTTTTCCAGGTGTGTAATCTGCCTTAACATAAGGTTAACCACTATTGCATTATATACCATTTTCTGTAAAATAGTCTCAAATGTATGGTTTTTGTAAGCTTAGAATTACTGAATAATTGTGGAAAACAGTAAAAGTACATTCTCTGAGGTTTCTGTGTGACACACCCAAAACTTTAATGTTTAATATAGTTTAGTTTTTTTTCTTTTTTTTATTATTAGTTCATGTTTTCTGCATTAGTTTTATGTGTGTTTCCCTGATGGTTCTCATTGTGTGTATAGGGCACTATTTAAAATCTGCTTCTCATATAAGATATTAAAGATCAATCATTTTTACAAGACCAAAGTGTTACTAATAAAATCCAGAACTTTCATGTCAATATGTAACAACACCTTCATAACCTTCTAAAATCATAAAATTGCTTTTAATCAAGAAACAATTATCATTTTAATTTCTGTGGTCTTCTCTGGACATTTGTGGTGTTGTTGTTTTTTTTATTTTTTTTTGGTCCCTCTCTTTACTTAATAATGCTAATATTGAGAAAAGTCACACAGCCATCTCTGGTGAATGCTGTTCAGTAATCAAACTTTTCAATTATTCATGTTGTTTGGCCAAGCTCAAAGCAATAACTATCCAAACACTCCAAAAATCTGGGTTGCTACAGCGAGTATATTTTTAATTTTATAAAAATGACATGAATTAAAATACACAGATAAATTCTAATGTAAAATACCGCTCACTGTAATTAAACAAACAGATGCAGTCTACATGCTAGTGTACTCTTAAACATTGACTACAAGTCACAGTAAGCATACATCTCTTCCGGAAAATGTCAATAAATATTGATCCACAAAATCACTTTATAGAAAAAGGATGTCCCTCCCTCAAACGTCACTTGCCAGGAACTACTTCCTGTTTTAATAGGAAATACACCAACACAGAAAAAAAGAAAACTGTGCCAGTCAATTGACTTCACAGAATCGTCAAAATAGGATTATTAGAAACACTTTCTGAAACACATATAACTGAAACTATACAGTTTTCACTCACACAAGTCTCCCAATGACTAACTAATTTGTGGTAAATAAATGTGTGATTTCACACAGAACAAACTTACCTTTCAGGTTTTTAGGGTTGTTTTGCTTTGTACGTGGCATTTTCAGGGTTTTTCCGCTGGCTCAGTGACACATCCTAGGAAAGATGCTGGATGGAATGCAGCTGGTCACAGGGAGGAAAGACGATCTCCTATTCCACACAGGAAAGACACCCTCTGCACATCTGGGACAGATGAGAGACAAGTAAACTAAAGCAGAAACAAAACAGGCCACAAACACATACTCTTGCTTCTGGTAACAACCCTAGCGTGGCTTCGTCTTTTTCTCGCTCCAGCTATTGTGACAGATCTCTAGTGTTGTCAGTAAGAAGCGGTTTTAGCTGGACTGACACAGATATAGAAGTGTGAGCAGTAATCAGATTTCTGATCTTAATGGTCTGTTCTGCCATCGATGCATTGACTAACTGCACTTGCACACACTTGCATCTATCAGACATCAATCACAGAAAAATTACACTGTCATTTCTGCCGCGCTGCAAACTCTCCAGGGAATTTTAAAAGTGCAAATATAAATATTATATTAAATATTAAAAATATTGTCAGGACAATTTACAGCAATTAAACATATATAACCAAACGGCACAATAAAAAAGGGCCCACAAATATGTTTTAAAGGGGTCATATGATGCGATTTAAGTTTTCCTTTCTCTTTGTAGCATTACAAGATGTTTGTGAATAGATAAGATTCCTAAAGTTGCAAAGACTAAAGTCTCAAACCCAAAGAGATATTATTAATAAAAGTTTAGACTCGTCCACGCCCTCCTAATACACCTCGTTTAGACACACCCCTATATGTCTACGTCACGATGTAGGAAGATTTGTATAATGCCGCTCAAATGTTCACGCAAAGAAAGAGGCCGTGACTTTGATTCTCACTGTTGCCACCGGTGCCATGTTGTGGAGATGCTGTGTTTCACTGTGAAAGCAAAACTACTTTGTTTGGCATTCCAAAAGAGAACAGAACTAGACATCAGTGGATGTTCTGTTAGATGTTATAAAGTTGTATTTATAACACTGTTCCAGAACAGCTCAACCCAAATATTCAGATGTGTGCTGCGCATTTTAGGGAGGACTGTTTCCTGATCCTGGGAGAGAAGACTACAATGCCGGCTGACTCACAGTCTGTAAGTATGTTTGAATATGTAAAGATTTTGCCACTGATGAGTTTTGAGCAGTGTAAAGTAGAGCATGTTGTTTGTCGTTTCTCTGATCACAAATGCAGACATGGTTTTATGTTTACGCGGCGCGAGGCAACACAACGCATAATAAAACAGTATAGGTCATTATAATCCGTAATTATGTCCAGATTGGATGCAACAAATGGCTCGTTAGTAATGGGTTTTATTGTATTTGTCTTGTTGCGCCGGGACAAGCATCACAGAATGCTAAGGGGCGTAACATTTCAGTCACATGCTTGAGGCATTCGGCCAATCACAATCCACTGGATAGCTGGCCAATCAGAGCACACCTCGCTATTCAGAACAATGAGCTTTGTAAAAAACTATGCATTTAAGAAAGGTGGGGAACAGAGGTAAACAATAATGTACAGTATGTGGAAAGTAATGTGTTTTTGAACCTTAAACCACATAAACATTTCATTACACCAAATACACAAAATAATGTTCTTTTTAGCAACATCATATGAACCCTTTAAATAACTATGCAAAATACATTTATTTGCTAAATAGAATATACAATGATATTTAGTATTTAAAAAATACATTTTATTCATTTAAAAAGAGAAAAAAAATAAACCTCCTAAACTTTAAAACACACAGTTTGAATGAATCAGGTTTTAAAATGCACCCAAACACCTTAAAAAAGCATTAAAAACCATAAATGCAATGAAAACACCAGAGAACATCAACTTGTTGTCAACTGATAGAGATGGAGAGCTATATTATTCAACTACATTAAAAATAGGAAATGTGCATTATCCACAGACCGTATCAGTGCTGATAAATATCCAATTAATCAGACTGGTTTATATATATATCCTCCACAATAATGTTGACAGGTTGTTTATGACGAAAATCAGTCTTTAAAACATTTCAAAACTGCAGCTCTCAAAATGGCCAAGGCATTATTTTGGCTCTGCAGTAATAGATGCAAATGCGCCCCACATTCTACACAAGATCCTCTTTGTTTCAATGTTTAGGAAGTTTTTGTTTCTGTATGCTCCTCAGCTCCATTGTAGCATAAAGCAAACATCTGACATGCCTCGCCCATGCAGTCCCGTATGCATCCCATCACGGCGTGTGCCAGATTCCACGCGAATGTTACGTCTCACCACATTATATAACGCTTACTACAAGTGTGCATGATTTTCCTCTGTGTGCAGCTCTACAGCAATGACATCACCTCCCCGAGGATTTCAGCATACACACAAACACTCACACACACAGCACATACACCAGGTTTTACACACATCTAGAATAGTGTTTCACTCCAGGTCCAGGAAGCCCTCCTGCACTGCACATTTTGGAATATTTGACGCATCCATTTCAGGGCATGGAGTTAGGTGCGTTTGATTAGAGAGATAATTTTTTCCAGGAAAAGGATTGAGAAATACTGTCAAAGGACAGTCAGTGTGTGTTGAAATAACATCCCCCAACTAAGCTATTAATTTTTTATTAGTAGTACTATAATTATTATTATATATTATTACGTATTTTTTAACCTAGTTTAGTTTTTTTTTCTTCTCCTTTTCCTTTAAGGTTTGTTTGTTTTATTACTTTCTGTCTGTCTTATGGTTGTTTTGAAAATTCAATAAATAAATCATTAAAAATATTTTTAAAAATCCCCCCTTATAAATATGTTGATGCATAATGTGCAATTCGTTTTTTTCTTCTTTTTTTTTATCAACAAATACTAATATAAGAATATATATTGTTAAAGTGTAAACTTGTACCTTTGGTCTTGTAACTGGTTGTCTTTTGAACACTTTTTTTCCACACTTATTTTAAACTTTCTGTAATGTGACGAGTGTAATTTAAAAGTAGAAATATAATATGTAGCTCCTGAATTAGAAGTATAAACAATCCACAAAATGATGTAGCCTATGTTACACTGCATCTCTACTTTTCAAAATGATTTCATCTACCCATAGCAGAACTGGAAAAATACATTTATGCATAAACGATAATACATACTGAAAAATTTGAATGTGACACTGCAAAATTGAAATGTTGCATTTTTTTCTGCAGAATCTAAATATTTAGCTATTTCAGAATTGGAATGCTACAGAATTTGAATATTGACACTGCAGAACTGAAAGGTTGCAATGTTACTGCAGAATAGTGTTAATTAAGAATTTGAAAGTTACTGCAGAATTAAGAATTTTTTTTTATTTCAAAGCTAAAATGTTACTGTAGAATTTGAACATGACTCCATTTCAGAACTGGAATGTTACAATGTTACTGAATAATTTGATTTTTACATAATTTCAGAATTGGAATGCAACAATGTTAGTAAAGAATTAATGTCAATTCGTAACATTGTAACATTCCAACATTCATAATTTCAAAATTTGAATTATGCAATGTTACTGCAGAAGTGGAATATGGTACAGAAGTGGTACAATGTTACTGGAGATTTCAAATATTTAATCATTTCAAAATTGAAATTGTACAGTGTTACTGAATAATTTAAATATTTTGTTGTTTCAACATGTTGCTGCAGAATTTGAACAGGACATTGCAGAACTGAGATTTTACAATGTTACAGAATAATTGTAATATTGCTACATCAGAATTAGAATGTTTCAGTATTACTGCAGAATTTCAATACTACGTTATATCAGAATATATGTAGCCAGACAAGCAACACCAAGGTCAGGGGAGGTTGATTCCCAAAGAATACGCAAACTAATAAAATTCGACATGCATCTGCAAAATGCATGAATGCAAAATGTTAAAAGAATCTATCAATCAAGATATAAGGAAACCCTGAAAGCACAGAGCCAACAGAAACTGCGGCACATAGGACACATAAATAGCCTACTTGGCATGCATGCAATGGCAAATAAGATGGCACTAAACGGGGGTTGCTCCTGTAAGGCAGACCGTGCCAGTGACAAACTGACATGCTTACAGCCTATAAGAATCGCATGCGATGAGTCAACCATGTGTCCAAGCCTGACACAAAACCACCACGTTTTTCAATAAAAGCCACTACGCTTACATGCCACAGTTCAGTGCCAAATCCAGGTGCGCACTGGATGAATGGCGCATTACTGCCTTTAAGAAACACATGAAGAGGGCGGAGCCGGGGAAAACCCCTCTGCAACAGGACATGAACAAGAAACACTTCCCTAATTCGACAACAAAATGCCCTTTAAACCAGCCGAAGACGTGCAAAGCACATTCGGAATGCTTTCATTGGCATCCCATTGTCAAGGGAAGGTGTTTTGGCGCTTACCTGCCGTCGCGGTCGGTGCTTCGGAGACTCTCTCCAGCAGCGTTGCGGGCTTGCTAAACATTTACACCCCGCGTATTAGGATTCTGGAGACGTGCGCTCTCGGCGAGATACAAAACACGGGCCGGCTCGGTACAGACAGACCGACCGACGACAGGCAAAATCAGCGTAAAACTCACACAAACATGCTCACAAGTTTAAACAACCCATAAATGTTTTTGGAAACATTGTGTTCCAAAACAACAGCTCTTGGAGGTGCGTTTACGCACTGCATGCGTTCGCTACACACTGGACTATGCGTCTAAACGCTTATTAAGTCGCGTGTATTTCTTAACTTTCGGTACTTACAGGTGCAGTCTGAACTGTTGTCAAGGGTTTCAACGGTCAGAGGTCTGTTTTTCCCCTCTCTCGCTCTATCTTCCCTCACTTTCTATTGCAGGAAACCGACAGGCCCACTGACGTCAACGGGGGTCCCGTCTCCGCCTCCCAAGCGAAGCAAACGCGCTCAGGGAGTGTCCTGACGGCCGATGGAGCACATGAATAAAACGCGTTAAGCACCACCTGAGTGACTAATATTGTAAACTGTCCTAATAAACATAGCATGAATGCGAAATGAATGCGCTTTACCGAGAGGCATTTGCAAAAGCTCATTTTAAGAGTAATTTGTAAAGCGTCGCTTCTCGCGGGATCCCTCAGATAGGCCCCATGTGCGCATAGTTCAGGACTGACGGTGTTCCCGGAGGTTCCTTGTTTGTTAGGTCACGTTGTGCCCCTCAACCAGCGCTGGGCTTTCCCGCACAGATCCATATAAACAATGGAGAATGCAGCACAGAGTGTGATTGCGGTGTAATTATACGCAAAATCATATCGGAATTGTAAACGCTTCGACTGTAATGTTTCAACGTCATGCAAAACTGAAAGCACTGAGTGTGCTCGTTTTAGGACTCATGTTTCAGAGAAAAATATGCATTTATGTGCATATAAAATGCATAAAACTAGAGTTATCCACTTTTAGGTTTTGTATTATTCCTTTAATAATTCCGTTGCGGTTAGTTGCAGTATGCGAAGGTAGCCTACTGAGAAAGGAGGAGCTTAGGGGGAAATACGTTTTATTTTGACTGTCTACACAAACAACCAGTGTAAGAGATATGAAAAGCCTTTTAGAAAACCATAGAGTTATGTAATTCTTAATGCATTTTAAAGAATGAAATATATTTTGTTTCAGCTTTTTATATTAATGTGGTACATTTAATGGTAAATTGAAAGCAAGTTAGGTAATAAGTAATCTAAAAGTAATCTACAAAGCAGTCAGAATACATTACATAAACCTAGATTATGTAACTACACTTTTCGGCATGTAATCTGTAATTAGTAACAAACTACATATTGTAATCTACCCAGCAGTTTATACAACCGCCAATGACAAATCAGTACATTCAAGGTGATGAATGGAAACATATTATAAAACTATTAATGTAATGTTATATACATGGTGGTTTATGCTTTAAGTATATATTATATATTTATAGGCTAACTCTTTTCACAATACATATCATTGCAAAGCAGCTTTACAGAATCCATAAAGACCTACAGTGGTGATATCTAAACATAAGATTCATATTTCAAAGAAAAAAAACCTGAATTTTAGAAGATAGACCCAAATGCAAGAAGAAATGTTTGCTTTGTCATTTATATTTGCAGTTAAGTCTGTCCTGACCATCTGGTTGTTGGCAATGAACCTTGTTCAGAGAGGCAATCACAGCCCATGGTAAACCAACTAATCAGTACATTTCCAAAACATTCAAATACCAATCAGAGTTTTTTACAGTTATGGTGCTTAAAACTAAAACTGATTTACTGATGGATGTTTTGCTTGTTCTCACAATGATGTCATTATTTTCTTTGAAAATGTAAACAATTCCCTCATGTTGCAGTAAGCAAAATTAATGTTGACCTCAAGAGTCAGATGTGTGTGTACAGAACCACAGGACACCACATATCGGCCAAAAAACCATACTAAGCCACCCTGAGCATCACCAGATAAGCTAGCACAAATAATGCTGCTCGGCTATTTTTAACCCACATCCAAAGCGTCTCACAATATGTCCACGGGTGTTTGTGTTCAAAAATGACACATCGTTTAATGAGAAAGGTCACAGTATTTCAGCCCTGAGAATATAAATAGCACTTTAATGAAGGTGGAAGAGGTGACTTCTTTTCTATCCTTCCTCCAGCAACAAGCCCACAGGGACTCATACATACGTGTGCTGGTGACGAAGAATAGGGGGCGAACAGCGTCACGCTAGATATATGTGTTCTCCCCCTCTCTGCCTCTCTCTCTATGTTCTATATTTAAATGCCCAAACAAGCACACACATACAGTGGGATCACTGGCACACTGAAAATCTGGGATTTTTCATCATAGACCCACTGAAAGCAATGGAGATACGATCAACCTAAGCTTACGATGCTTTTGGGAAATGCAGCCCAGATTTGTAACTGATCCAGTCGACAGATTTTCCAGCTTCCATTTAAATTTAAGATATTGATCTTGATCATCCACTTGTGTTTTAATATTTTACAATTAGTTCACACATCTGTTAATGCAACAACTGACATTAAAAAATAAGCAACGCATTTTTTAAGTATTTATTCATTTTTGTTGATAATAGTTCATTTTTGGTTCATGTTAACTCAGGTCCATTGAATAGTGTTTTCAGTTGTTAAAATGTTTTCATTGTTAGTCCTTGATAACTAATGTAATTAGGTAATATTAATGTTATATTATTATATGTTATACAAAGATTAAAGTGAACTAATATTAACAAATGAAAAACGCATTTTATACTAAAATATAATAATATTTTTGACATGTTTTCCATTACAAATATCTAAACATTCTTAAATCAAGATACAAGCAACATTGGATATTAAGTCTTGTTTCACAACCAAATATATTTAAAAATTAAGTGAGTTTTAGCTGAGAACTCAGAAAAATAAACATAACTGAAAGAAGAAAAAATTCTTACCCCAATTTTTAATAGAAATTATTTGGATTGTTTTATGAGTATAAACTTCATTTTGATACATTTTACAGAAAACAAGACTTAATAACTCAAGTCATTCTCAGTTGCATATTAATGTATCTTGATTTCAGAGAGTTTAGATAGCAGTTTTGTTCATGTCAGGCTCCATTGCTGTGTTCATACAAGTCTAATATAAGTATATTCATTTAATTTGTCACTTAAATTGCCAACATTTGAAATTAAAAGTTGTATTCAATCAGAAATACAAACTGCATTTTCTGCATGTTTTTAATTTCAGTTGGTGCATACAGTATAACAAACCCCCCACGAACTGTTGTCGCAGAGCAGGAGCACGTCATATCACACGTAGTCTTGAGGTCCCTGTGCAGAGCGCCCGTCTGAGTTTGAGGGGGTGATGATGTTCCATTCAGAGATGCCTCGGTGACAACCAGCCACCCGCACACACTCCATATTCTGACACGGTGACTCACTCGCTTTCAACCACCACCGATTACAAAATGGCATCCTGCATTTTATGCCTCTCTGTCTTTCTTAAGTTTGCTTAAAAATATTTACAAAACTTTTGATAACTTATTCAAGCGATATTAGTTAGCTAAGCTGGTTAGTATTTGTTGTTTTAGTCTATAGCTTTTGCATAAATCCTTAAAGGGTTACTTTACCCAAAAATGAAAATTGTACTCACCCCTGAGGCATCATAGGTGTATATGACTTTCTTCTTTCAGACGAATCCAATCGGAGTTATATTAAAAATTGTCTTTGATCTTTCAAGCTCTATCATTGCAGTCAGCAGGTGTTGCATTGCTTCAGTCCAAAGGAAGTGAAATAAAAAGCGGCCTTCCATAAAAAAAAAAAAAGTGTCTCACATGGGTTCGGAGGGTGAACAAAGGCCTCCTGTAGCAACCAGATGTGTTTTAGTAAGAAATATATCCATATTCAAAATGTATTAATGTAATGTATTACACAGATGTACACAGAAGCAGTTCCGGGATCATGACATATGAGGTCTGCGTTGCGCATGTGCCGGTGAGTCTCGTGAAAACTGACGTTTGTTTACAGAATCAAAAGAAGCAAGCAAAGTTTCCTTACTTCAGTCTCGAAATCCTCCAATGTTTTTCTTTACAAATCCTCATTTTGTACATCTAATTAGTGACCGTTGTTTTGTTTTGATGTCTCCGCTGTGTTTCCGTGTGTGTCACTTCTGAGCAGTGCAAGTGCAACGCTGACCTCATACGTAATTCTCCCGGAGCTTAGTTTACAACTGTGAGCACAAGCTAGATTCTTTTTAATATGAATATTTTTCTTACAAAAACGCATCGAGTCGCTACTGGAGGCTTTTTGTTTTTCATCCCCCGGAACCATGTGAGACACTTTTTTTATGGAAGGGTGCTTTTTATTTAACTTTTTTTGGACCGAAAGAATGCAACACCCGCAGACTGAAATGACAGAGCTTTAAAGATAAAAGAAAATTTTTAATATAACTCTGACTGGATTCATCTGAAAGAAGAAAGTCACATACACCTAGGATGCCTCGGGGGTGAGTAAAACGCAGCCTAATATTCATTTTTGGGTGAACTAACCCTTTAAAGCAAACATGACATTGCTATATATAATATAATGTTTTCAATTTTTAACGCAAACCCGATTCCAAAAAAGTTGGGACACTGTACAAATTGTTAGTAAAAAAAGGAATGGAATAATATACAAATCTCATAAACTTATATTTTATTCACAATAGAATGTAGATAACATATCCAGTGTTGAAAGTGAGACATTTTGAAATGTCATGCCAAATATTGGCTCATTTTGGATTTCATGAACACATTCCAAAAAAGTTTGGACAGGTAGCAATAAGAGGCCTGAAAAGTTAAATATACATATAATGAACAGCTGGAGGACCATAAAAAGGCAAAAAATAGTGGAGCAATATCAGAAAGGAGTTTCTCAGAGAAAAATTGCTAAGGGTTTGAAGTTATAATCATCTACAGTGCATAATATCATCCAAAGATCTCTGTGCGTAAAGGTCAAGGCCGGAAAACCATACTGGATGCTTGTGATCTTCGGGCCCTTAGATGGCACTGCATCATATACAGGAATGTCACTGTAATGGAAATCACAACATGGGCTCAGGAATACTTCCAGAAAGCATTGTCGGTGAACACAATCCACCGTGCAATTCACCATTGCCGGCTAAAACTCTATAGGTCAAAAAAGAAGTCATATCTAAACATGATCCAGAAGCGCAGCCGTTTTCTCTGGGCCAAGGCTCATTTAAAATGGACTGTGGCAAAGTGGAAAACTGTTCTGTTCTCAGACGAATCAGAATTTGAAGTTCTTTTTGGAAAACTGGGACACCATGTCATCCGGACTAAAGAGGACAAGGACAACCCAAGTTGTTATCAGCGCTCAGTTCAGAAGCCTGCATCTCTGATGGTATGGGGTCGCATGAGTGCATGTAGCATGAGCTTAAACATCTGGAAAGGCATCATCAATGCTGAAAGGTATATCCAAGTTCTAGAACAACATATGCTCCCATCCAGACGTCGTCTCTTCCATTGAAAAACCTTGCATTCTCCAACATGACAATGCCAGACCACATACTGCATCAATTACAACATTATGGCTGTGTAGAAGAAGGATCCGGGTATTTAAATGGCCAGCCCGCAGTCCAGATCTTTCACCCATAAAAAATATTTCATCATAAGATGCGACAAAGAAGACCTAAGACAGTTGAGCAACTAGAAGCCTGCATTAGACAAGAATGGGACAACATTCCTACTCCTAAACTTGAGCAACTTGTTTCCTCAGTCCCCATATTTTGTCCATACTATGAAAGTCAAAGGGATCATTTGATTACCAACGTTCTTCAAAATATATATTTCTTATACCAATATGGCTTCTTTTCCTCTGTGGAACATAAAAATACATATTTTGAAAAATGCTGGTAACCAAATGGGTTTGACCTCCTGTCACATCAACATATGGATATCTGTAATTGCATGTAATTCTAGCTATAGTTTGTCAACATTCAATGAATAAGGCATGTTGCATCATCCCTTGAACAATGCGAGAGATGTGTGTGCCGCCGCTTTCGTGACATGCAGTCTGATCCTAAGTGCATTCTGCAGTCTGAACAGACGTCATTTGGGAGCAATCGTGTTTCAGCCGTGCCACATCAAAAATAATAAGCTATTTGCATACCCTAGCAAGCACTTCATCCAGTGCAGATAGAAATCAGTGTCATTTTACACTCCCTTGAAGCCTTCGAAATGCTCACTGAACATGTTATTCTATGTCAGCTTTGGACCTCCTTTACATTTACTCTCTAATTAGAGGCTATTTCAGGATAAACAAATTAAATGTTAGCATAAGAGGCTAGCAGGGCTACATTTTGATACACTGCTGTATATCCTTTGTGTAGTTAAATCATCTATTAACTAAAAGGTGCTCAAACTGATATTTTTTATTTACAATTCCCAAATCACTGAAATATGTATTTATGCATGCAATGCTCATTTTTTGTGCATTTTTTGTACATAAAAAAAAAAGTTACCCCAAATGAAAGAAAATTTGGTGATCAGAGTAACTAATTTGTACTGGAAAACAGAACAAGCCCTCCTAAACCTATAACATAAACACATCTAAATCCCCAAAATACCAGAACATTGAACACTAAAAAGTCTTCTTTGCTTCTAAACCTTCTCCAAAAACACATAAAATAACACTTTATTTCAACATTTAGGCTACTCTCCCAATCCACTCCCATGCTGGGAAATAGAAATGCTTTGCCAAGTTTCAGCTAATGGTCAAAAAAGTATTCATTCAGGAATTGTTACACATAAGCTTCTAAATTAAACAAGATGATGACATAAGAGAAGAGATTTTGAAGAATGCTGCTATCTTAACAGTACCTGGTCCCATTGACTTCCATTTTTTTTGTCAAAACAATAGAAAAAAAGGGAACCAAACCTGATTGTTTACCAACATTCATCTTCTCTTCTCCCTGTAAAAAAAACCTGTGTTTTGAAGCATGGCTGCTGGTTTGAGCTGGTATGAGCTGGTCCTTAGCTGGTCATGTGCTGGTTTAAGCTGGTCAAGTGCTGGTCTTAAGCAACTAGCTCCTGCTCAGGACCAGCTTAGGACCAGCACATGACCAGAAAGTAAAAATATCTTCTGCAGAGTAAAGTAAATCAAATTTGTTTTTAAACAAAATCCATGTAGGAAATGATGAATTACCATTTTTAAATACCCCTTTGACCAGGGTTCACCATGACCTTAACCTAATAGGCCAAATAGTTATCACACAATACCAGTAAACAGAGTAGTCTGCTCTTCCACACTGGAAGCAAAGGGAATTCTGAGCTATTAATATCTTGGAGGGAGTTCAGAGCAGGACGACATCTGCTCGTCTCACTGTTAGGAACAATGAGCCACTTGTACAGAGTTCATCTTCCTCAAATCACAACTATCTATCTATCTATCTATCTATCTATCTATCTATCTATCTATCTATCTATCTATCTGTCTATCTGTCTGTCTGTCTGTCTGTCTGTCTGTCTGTCTGTCTGTCCGTCCGTCCGTCCGTCCGTCCGTCCGTCCATCCATCCATCCATCCATCCATCCATCCATCCATCCATCCATCCATCACTTTATTTTACACATTCACTTTTTATTTTGCATATTTTCCTTTTATCTTTTTATACTTCTAAATCTTCCTTTTAAAATCTTCCTTCTTTTAAACTTTTCCTGCTATACTCGTTCTTTTAAACTTTTCTCAGTGCCACTCTTTTCATTCCTTCAGGTTTACTTTCAATTATTTTCACATTTTTATTTTGCCTTGCTTTCTCATATTCTTTCCTTCTTAAACTGCCAAAAATATATGTAAAAAGTAGCAAGAAGCATTAGCCAAAAAACCTCAAGCAAAAAAAAAAAAAAAAAAAAAAAGGCTGAATATGGTTTTTCCTGTCACATCAGGATCAATTATATCTGAATCATTTATCATTCTGTTATCAGCATTGTAACCATGCCAGTTTTTATATGCAGATTATTTTGAAATGGTCAATCAGCGCAGATAACACAATCTATAGTCAAGTGTTTAACTGTCCGGTGGGCTCTGCAGAGCAGCTTTATGTAATGTGGATATGATGTGATGTGTTGTAATGGTTTTAAGTAGTCGAGGGCGGGGGAAGCGCAGTCTCTCATCACTGCACTCACTTCTTTGTTTATACACTACCATATGATGTTACATAACCGAGGCTGTTGCCAAGACAACTGCCTGACTCCCATGCCCCGCCCCTCCTTCTCCCGCTTCAGATGTCCCTCTGCCCCACGCCACGTTCAAACAAAAGGGTCGACACTCAATTGACCTGCATCTAAGAGAACTGAGCTCAATTTCAGGCTCTGGATATTGGTGATCTGTACTTTTAGAATGTGTTTTTCTTACATGATGGTATAGTGATTGAACACCGTGATATTGTACACTGTTCGACAGTTCTCGATTATTGGAGTACAGTTTACAAGAGAACACAATTTAATTTGTTCTTCTTGAAAATGTATTTAAAATCAGTGTGTTACTTGCCATTTAGTTGAATTTACTAGCAATTTTTTAAGTGAAAATTGTACACAGTTTATTTCAGTGTAAGATTATATTCATGTTACCGTGTCATTTACGCCAATGTACTTCAAAGAAAACCTATTTATCTATTTTTTCTTAATATTTTTTATATTATTAAGAATGTATCATTTAATTTGTATTTGTTTATGCAACATGCACTACTTGATTATTATTTAATTAAATTTAAATGCATTTAATTGTCAAAAGGTGCTGTTGTTTGTTATGCTTTTTTACATTCAAAAAAGGCTGATTTCTGTATTACTAATGTGGTACTGTTAAAAAACATGATGATACTATGGTAGACTGTCCAAAATAAATAAAAATACTGTGATACTATAAAAAAAACTGGCTTTTTTTCTCTTAACTTTCTTTCTCAAGTTATTTACAGCAAAAGAAAGGTCAAAAATGAATAAAAGCCCTCTGTTGGCAAGCATGACCACAATATTGCCCTTATATTCCTGCTGTTAAAATCTGCTTACATTTCAGTGCCGTGAAATCAATTCATACAAACATGCCTGTGGGATCAACAAACAACACTTCCGTATTTTGGAAAGCCTCGGAGTATCCCAAACAGTACTAATGAGAAAAGCATGGCCGTTCTCTGTACACACACACACACACACACACACACACACACACATGAAACAAGTGATATCAATAGCAACATTGTGATTCTTTTTACGAGCTCGTGGCTGTATGATCCTCATTTTATCACTGCACCAAGGTCATTTACTTTCTGGTTCCCTTCACGTTTCTGTCTTGTCCTCTCTGGGGTCCTTCTTCATCTGTCTTCGCTTTGTGATCTGACCTAAAGCAACAGTGCTAAGTGCTTTTTCAGACAGCAGTTTTTCCTCCGTACTTCATTCATTTGGCATTTGACCTCTGTTCCCAGCCATCTGCTAGACTGTTGCATTACATGTTATTTCACTCCGGACATCAGTGAAGGTGTTCCTAATGCATGCTGCTTCCCGTATGGACTCAATCTATTAAACTCCATTTAATCTGCCTCTCTTGATTTATTTCTTTGCCTTTTTTTAAATGGTCTTGGCTCCTCTCGCTTCACCTTTACGGAAATCATTCTGTGGTTTTCGTGTCTTTTGAGCGGACTTGTTTTATAGTGTGTTTGCAGCTGGCTCTGCTGATATGATTCAGGCAATGACTCATGGCCCACTGGTATGAGATGTTTGCAGTTAATAAGTGTTCAGGTTGGAGATATATAAAATATAGGCCAAAATATATTTCCTGTATGTCTGTGATGAGAGAGTATTTAAAATATACTCACATTTGGCTTTAAAATAAAGGCCTTAAAAAAAACTAGTATTTTGACAAATATGTTTGAAAAATCATAAAATGATATAAACCATATTCTGTCTTCATAAAGAAGCTCAAATCCTACCAGTGCCCCTCTTTCACAAAACTTATCAACTAGCACAGTTTTGTCACTGCTTCCAATATGAAATGGGTAAAATATTTCAGTACAAGCACTTGAGTCAAATGCAATATGTGCAATATATAAAACCTTTAACCAGCAAGGAAAAATCAACCCACAGAAACAGTTTTAAAGTAGCTCAATTACACAGAAAAAACACAGACTTGGCAACCCAGAGAGGCTTCATAAGTGACTTCATGATCTCCAAATCAGATGAATGTGACTGTGGCCACATTTTATTATGGTAGCTCACTTATATTATCATATTATGTTTACATTTTTCTTTTCAGCAGACACCCAAAGATAATTACAAATGAGGAATATATCACCTATTGTGGCACTTTGGAAATTAAGGCTAAAGTTCGCAATGCTGAAGGATAGCACTTGATTGAGTTTAAAATGAACAAAACGAACCCTCTATACTAAACCTAACAGATAGATGATCAGTATGTAAATGATTAACATATTGGGGGGGTAAATTTAGGTCAAGGAACAATGTCCAAAATTCTTCATTCATTCATATTCTGCCCATGAAAGCCTAATCATTATTTCTGTAAAGGTAATAGAAGATGTTCTAGAGTTGAAAGTGGAAGTGGAGTGGAAGAACAATTTAATATGATTTAAAGTTTAAATACAAATCTGCTGTCACTGTTGAAGTACTTAGGATTTGCGTTCCTATGGATACTAATGGAAATGTTCATCCAGAATGGCAGACTGAAAAATATTTAGCCTAAATGTCCTGGCAAAAAAAAAAAAAAATTAAATCGGACCATTCGGAGGACAAATATTATATATTCTTTTCCATCTGTATGTGACTGGATTGTTATTAGAAGAAATCTTATTTAAGATCAGAAAGTATTGAGAATGTGTTTTATTTTCAGCCAATGAACCAACCTAGAGAGGACCTCTACAGCCCTGAATTTCAGTGGAGACCAGGACAACTAGATGAGCCCCAGAGACAGAACCCCAGTGAAGACCTTGTCTCCTAGACGGCCAGCAGGACAAGATCACAGAAAACAGATGAGTCCTCTGCACAATGAGGTTTTTTCTCCATTATGTCACTGGTGGAGTTTTGGTTCCTTTCCTCTGTTGCCTCTGGCTTGCTCATTTGGGGACACTTAATATCCAGCGATATCGTCAACTTGATTGCACAGATACTATTTAAACTGAACTGAGCTAAATGATGAAAAATTCCATAATGTGTTTGCAGATATTTAAGAAACTTTCTTAGTTAACATACTTGTTTATCTGAAAAATAATGCTACAGTCAGTTATTCCCCTTTGAAAATGTGCGATCCGGAATGTAAATCTTTGTTTTGGTTTGTGAAACCTGCCCTCTGCCAGTTTACCCAATTGTATTTTGGGACCCGGATTGCCAGTTTGTGGAAAACACAGCATATTTCATTTCATTCATCATCAAGTAAGCTTGTTCCGTCAATGTGGCAACCTGCGTGTGTGTCAAGTCTGAGGAGGAGGGGCCGGGTAAAAAAAACCCTCTCCAATATTTTGAATTTGGACTGCAATACCTACAATCCTACATACCGCACCTTTAACTAAAAACTGAATGTTCACTATTGTCATTTTGCATTATTGATAAATAATAAATAATAAACAAAGCTGACTTGACTTGACTTGAGAATGAAGAATTAAAGTCTTTCTTTATGGTTCCAAATCATGGCCATGACTTTTTCATACTGTAAATCCATTTTAAACAATGTTGTCCTTAATTAATCCAGAACACTGTCAAATTTTCCAGAACAACCAGCAGGAAGATTGTTGATCGGGGTTATGTCTCAATGGAACGTGCTAAATAAAGACCTGTACAGATAACTCAGAGAGTGAGGAAAATATCAGCCTGGGCTTTTCCAGTCACTCCCAAATGAATATAAATCAAATCACTCCACATTTCAGTTTGATTCAGGTTGGTGGCTTTTCCAACCTGAATCCAACCAAAATTCCAACCACAATCAAATGAATTGTTCCAAAACAGTTTGAACTCTGTGGACAGCATTCGTGGCCTAGGTTTGTGAAAACATGCAAAAGCATGTTTACAGTATTGCGCTTAAAAGAGAATTTTCTGAAAATGTACACACCCCCAAGTCATCCAAGATGTAGATACGATTGTTATGTCATCAGAACAGATTTGGAGAAATTTAGCATTACATGACTAGCTCACCAATGGATCCTCTGCAGTGAATGGGTGCCATCAGAATAAGAGTTCAAAACATTGCAATAATCCACAAGTCTAAATTTATCATTAAGACATTGGACTAATGCATTCTGGCAGTGTTAAAAAAAACAGAAGTGTTAAGATCATATATTTGCTAAAATTATCTTAAATGTGTTACACTATGTCAGTTTGAACATTTATTCCAGTGAAATGTCTTGCCCTAAGGTAAACTTCTACTGCAGTTGCATTACTGTAAATGAGGTTGTTGTTTTGCAAACTGAAGAAGGAGTTGACATGATTGTCTGTGGTAACTGGCAGCATGCCTTTGGTGCTGATGATAAAACCCACAGCATGTCTTTAAACGTAATCCAAGTCTCTCTTAAGCAAAACATCCGTAATATTGCTTCAGTTAAAAGCAAGCCATGAATCAGTTTAGCTATTATTCATTTTATTCTCTTAATGATCTGAACAGATCTAGATTCGTGCCGAAACCCTGGCAACAGAACATTACCCAACCTCGTCTTTAGTGGGTGAATCCCATTGCTCGGGGGAGATTTCTGCTGGATCATACATCAGCTGATTTATGGTCCACACACCATGTCTAATAATCCTCCACAATAATAGCTCCTCAGCTCAAGGGTCCACAGCACTGCCAAATACCTGAAGAAAGGGCATCATCTCTGGGTAACTTGCTGTGAAACGCCCCCATGGAAGCACAACACCAATCGATAAGGGTGTTTGACCACTGAACAGGAAAGTTCTGGAGTCTCAAAAGCTGATGGGAGAGAGAAGAACGGAGATTGCAAACATTACACATATATTCATGCTTTTTAGATTTGGCCCTTACCTGCACACATCTGCCCAGAATTTTTGGATTTAAAGCACTGGATTCTTCACATCATTTCCAAATATCCTGAAAGCATCATTAGGCTAGATAATAAAATTTGGGTCAGTATTGGTTAAAATATTTGTGTAAAGCGTTATGTTCATATATTATTTGTATCTTAACTGCGTAGCCTACTGTAAATCAAATTCAAAAAGTTATGTTACATCTCGTAAACTGATATCTTGATTTCTTGATAAAACCTTCATCTTCTCATAATAAGAAAGAGAAACCAAAGT
The DNA here is from genome assembly GCF_963082965.1 of Carassius carassius. Taxonomy (NCBI): domain Eukaryota; kingdom Metazoa; phylum Chordata; class Actinopteri; order Cypriniformes; family Cyprinidae; genus Carassius; species Carassius carassius. The sequence continues at coordinate 7,284,063 of NC_081762.1, read as the reverse complement.
CATCAGATAGTTGTAAAATCGAAACTCCAAAACAGAAACCATCCCAGACTGTCATAAAATTGAAACTATGATAATCTGGTCTTGATCTAACGTGAACAAGTTCACGTCAGATCAAAACCAAATGACCAAATAGGCTAATCAAAGTTTCGATTTCTTTCCATTATAGTCTGAAATGGTGACTGTCATAAATTTTAAAATATGATTATTTGGTCATTTGGTTTTTAACTGGAGTGAACAAGTTAATTTTTTCTGTGGAACTCAAAGCATCTTCTCCACATATGACATTTTCAAAAGGACCGCGACCATATGAATTGTGTTCTTCTTTTCAAGTCATGTGAATGTTTTGTGTGAGAAACAAACCCAAATATAAGTTGGCATAATCTTATTTTTTCGCTCGTAGATTTAACTGTTGTTGTTCAGAAAAGTTGTGAAGATTGCCTTTGTTTAATAAAAATAACAAAAATTTTTTTTATATAACAGCATTTATGTTGGAAACAAAATGAGAGCGAGTGAATTATGAGTATGACAGAACTGTCCTGACTCACTTCTTTACTTAAGCTTCTTTATCTCCAGTCTGTGCTCTGGCGCCTCCTGTGGGCTGTAGGCAGAAAAGGTTTGTTTTTATCCCACAAACCTGAAGGGTCTGCTTGTGTAACATGAGATTACAGCCCTGTTTTAGATACTTGCATCATGTAGCTACTACATTAATGGTCTCTAAGGTCTGTCTTCAAAGCAAAACAGTACAATAGTGAATAGCTTGAGCCATTTTTGCTTTTAATCCAAAGCACAAGGACAATTCCTTATTACTCATTCCTTACAATCCAATATTTATGCTAGCAGGTTTTGCATATTTAAACTGTTTAATATTTCAATTCTATTTTTATGTCAGCTTTATGCAGCTGTTTAATTATAATTTTTATTAAATTAACCTGCAACTGGTAGGGTCACCATTCCAATTTGTTTGTTTTTTTAAACCACACTGCTTTGCATTGAAATGCAATTAACAATATAATTGTGCAGAAAAATTGGACAGAAAAAAATTGCATGCTTATATCTTGCAGCATAAGGGAAAAAACTACAATAGCCTATTTTTTTGTTGAGGTCTAAGGCTGTGCATTCAATCCAACAGTATTTTGGTGCAAATTTATCACAGTTGCAAATTTGTATCTTGTCAATTAATTATTAGCTACCACTGAAATTTAATACTTTAAGACGACCAATTTTGCCCACCATTTGATCCTCAATGTAAAATGTGCATCTTGAAGTAAAGCCAGTTGAGAACAACTGATTTAATGCCGTGCAAAATCTGTTGTAGCTGAAATAAATTCATTTTGGAAAGTTTGCTCGCAGACAGTGTCACCGAACTCGATTCTCTTTTGTTGATAACTGATGAGACGCATGATTCATTCTTTATTGAGAACCTGTACAGCAGACAAAACCTGGCAAAGAAATGAGATGAAAGTGCATAGAAGAGAAGGTGTAATAATGGTTTTCAAAGTTTTTCGCTTGATTTAATTCAGTGTTGATGAATTAAACATGGCGATGGCTGCCGCCCACATGGAGTTAGGTAATACCAGTGGCGTGTAGAGACCATATGCTCCTGAGAGCGTATGTATGTGTGTATTTTTACTCAGACTAGGGAGGGTATGCGGTGATGACTCATTCCCTTTCACTTTGTTTTTACCCCTGACACATTGAAGAATTCAGCCTGGAAGAAATGTTTGATTAGGCATCTTATTTTTAGTCAGTTTAGTGATTCCTTTTAGATCCACATCGCAGTGTGACATGCAGTGATCTTATAGGATTGCTTAAATCATGCAGTGTGTTTTGGGGTTAGGGTTAGAAATTGCTCGAAAATGTTACAACTAATTACATATAAACATCAAGTAATGTTATGCAGTATATACGGCAGTCTCAACATCGCCTCAGGGGGCGCTATGGTGAGTGTAAGTGCAAAATGTTTATTTTTTTCTTACAACTCAACTACACAGTAAAAAAATATATACTTTTGCTGAAGTTGTAATTCAAACAAAGATTATTGGAATACAATTTACAAGAAAATCTGCTTTAAAATGTTCTATTTGAAATTGTAATGCTTGGTTCAATGTGTTCTTGCCATTTCTTTGTAATTATTTGAGAAGAACTGTTTTTGAGTGAAAATTGGAAATCCTACACCATATTTTGTTTAATGTACTGTTAGTTTAAGAAAATCTAGAGCAAGATTTTGGCAAAGTCACTTGCCTTATGTAATCACAGTTATCCGTCCCACATGGAAAAAACCTATATAAACATATATGTTTCAATATAGGTTTTGATATAGGTTTTTAATATATGTGACATATATAAAATTGGCCGTTTTCCTATATTATATGTACATATATGCACACATATATATGTACACATATATTTACACATATATGTACACATAGCCTATATATGTGCATACGTATACCTATATAGGTACATATATGCACGTATATATGCACCTATATGTTCACCTATAATAGTAAAATTAAAATCCATAGCTGCTAGGCAACATAAATAAAAGTCCAAAATGTAGAAATGTACATTATTTATTTACTCAAGATCTATCAAATAGTACAAAACAAAAAATATAGTACAAGAACAAAAATAAGACAAAAAACCTGCTAGGCAACATAAATAAAAGTCCAAAATATAGAAATGTACATTATGTATTTACAAGAACAATCAAATAGTACAAGAACAAAAATAAGACAAAAAACTGAACAGAAAAAAAAATATCTTTATTATTCTTTGAAGGTCTGTCATGACGCGCCTCATCATCCTCCTCCTCCTCCTTCCTGCACTATCCAATGAAGTTTGATAGGGTGTCCAGATTTTTATTTTTTCCTTTTTTTTTTCGGCGCACATATTTTTTAGCGGATAGGCATTTTCGTCCACATGGATCAGGCGTTTTGGAAGAGTGAACCCGATGTTTTGAAACCGTCCCAGAGTGGATATATTTGAAAATGCCGCCTCTGAGTGGCGCCGATACAGGATGGCTGCCTCCGTGACGTGCTCTGCAGTTGTTTTTGTGTTTTTGTTAGTTTGTCCTGTCTTTAGTTATATTCCTGCAATCAGTTTCACCAGGGACGAATTGCTGGATATTCGGCAACACACATCTCCCGATATTTCACCGGTTTTCGACTATTCTGATGTTTTGCTGGACATTCTTGTCGGCGGAGCGGCTGCGCTGATCACACGCTTCAAGAGGACGCGCAGGCGGGGAAAGCGAGCGGGAGCGCTCGTGAGACTCAGAAAACGCGGATTTCGAACGCCGTTGCCTAGCATCCATCTGGCAAATCTCCGCTCTCTACCCAACAAAACGGACGAACTGCTTCTGCTCTCTCGGACAAATAAAGATTTCTCTCACTCTGCTGCTCTGTGTTTCACGGAAACTTGGCTGAATGACACCATACCGGACAGCGCGCTCCATCTGCCGGACTTTCAGCTGTTTAGAGCGGATCGCGACGCAGAATCAACGGGGAAATCGCGCGGCGGCGGGACATGCTTTTACATCAATGAACGGTGGTGTACAGATGTAACTGTGTTAAAGAAGACGTGCTGCTCAAATCTCGAAACGCTCTTCATTAACTGCAAGCCGTTCTATTCGCCGCGGGAGTTTCATTCGTTCATTCTGGTTAGTGTTTACATCCCTCCTCAAGCGCACGTGAGCTCAGCTTTACAGAAACTCGCTGAGCAGATCACAGAGACAGAACAACAACACCCAGACTCTGTTTTAATCATTCTTGGGGACTTTAATAAAGCCAATCTCTCCCGTTAACTGCCAAAATACAGACAGCATGTTACTTGTCCCACAAGAGACAGTAATATATTGGATCACTGTTACACAACAATAAAGGATGCATTTCACTCTGTTCCACGAGCAGCTTTGGGACATTCTGATCACCTTCTGGTTCATCTTATACCGACCTACAGGCAGAAACTAAAATCAGCTAAACCTGTATTAAGGACTGTAAAAAGATGGACTAATGAAGCAGAGCAGGATTTACAATCTTGTTTTGACCTCACTGATTGGAGTGTTTTTGAAGCTGCTGCCACTGATCTGGACGAGCTCACAGAGACTGTAACATCATATATCAGTTTCTGTGAGGATATGTGTATTCCTACCAAGACTCAACTAAATTACAACAATGACAAACCGTGGTTCACTGCAAAACTCAGACAGCTCCGTCAGGCCAAAGAAGATGCTTACGTGAAGGGGGACAATGTCTTGTATAAACAGGCTAAATACACACTGGAAAAGGAGATCAAAGTGGCAAAGAGGAATTATTCTGAAAAAATAAGGACTCAGTTCACTTCGAACGACTCCGCATCAGTGTGGAAAAGCCTAAAGAAGATCACCAATTACAAGACACCACCCCCCAGCACTGTGGAAAATCAACGACTGGCAGACGATCTGAACGAGTTTTACTGCAGGTTTGAAAGAACACCCATCACCTGCCCTGAACACCTCTCCACACAACCGTTCACACCAATAACAACTCCTGCAACCAACCCTGAATGCCTCTCCAAACAAACGTTCACACCATTCACAGCTCCTGCAACCAACCCTGAATGCCTCTCCACACAACCGTTCACACCATTCACAGCTCCTGCAACCCATCCTGATCACCTCTCCAATCAACCGCTCTCACCATTCACAACTCCTGCAACCAACCCTGAATGCCTCTCCAAACAACTGTTCACACCACTCACAACTCCTGCAACCCACCCTGAACACCTCTCCAATCAAGCGCTCTCACCATTCACACCTCCTGCATCCCCCCTCTCCCCCACACCTGCAATACAGATCAGCGAGGATGCGGTGCGCCATGTCTTCAGGAAGCAGAAAAGGAAAAAAGCACCAGGCCCAGATTGTGTTACACCAGCCTGTCTGAAATCCTGTGCTGACCAGCTGGCCCCCATCTTCACAAAGATCTTCAACAGATCGCTGGAGCTGTGCGAAGTCCCTTCATGCTTCAAACGCTCCACCATCATCCCCATCCCAAAGAAATCCAAAATTACAGGACTAAATGACTACAGGCCTGTGGCTCTAACGTCTGTAGTCATGAAGTCATTTGAAAAACTGGTGCTGGCCCACCTGAAGGACATCACTGGACCCTTGCTGGATCCTCTTCAGTTTGCCTACAGAGCAAACAGGTCTGTGGACGATGCAGTAAACATCGGACTGCATTATGTTCTGCAACACCTAGACAGACCGGGGACCTATGTGAGGATCCTGTTTGTGGACTTCAGCTCTGCCTTCAACACGATCATCCCAAACCTCCTCCTGCCCAAACTAACTCAGCTCTCCGTGCCCACCTCCGTCTGTCAGTGGATCAACAGCTTCCTCACAGACAGGCAGCAGCTAGTGAGGCTGGGAAAATACACATCCAGCACCCGTACAATCAGCACCGGAGCTCCCCAGGGCTGTGTTCTCTCCCCACTGCTCTTCTCCCTGTACACTAATGACTGCACATCTAAGGACCCCTCTGTCAAGCTCCTGAAGTTTGCAGATGACACCACACTCATCGGCCTCATTCAGGACGGTGACGAGTCTGCTTACAGACAGGAGGTTAAAGAGCTGGCTGTCTGGTGCAGTCTCAACAACCTGGAGCTTAACACGCTCAAAACAGTGGAGATGATCGTGGACTTCAGGAGAAACCCCCCTGCACTCCCCCCACTCACCATCATGAACAGCACTGTGACTGCAGTGGAGTCATTCAGGTTCCTGGGCACCACTATCTCTCAGGACCTGAAGTGGGACATTCACATTGACTCCATTGTGAAAAAGGCCCAGCAGAGGTTGTACTTCCTTCGCCATCTGAGGAAGTTTAACCTGCCACAGGATCTGCTGAAACAGTTCTACTCCACCATCATCGAATCCATCCTCTGCACTTCAGTAACTGTCTGGTTCAGCTCAGCTTCTAAATCGGACCTCAGAAGACTACAGAGGGTAGTCCGGACTGCTGAGCGAATTATCGGTACAACCCTCCCATCTATTCAAGAACTGTACTTATCCAGAGTGAGCAAAAGGGCTGTTAAAATCACTCTGGACCCCTCACATCCAGCACACTCCCTCTTTGAACTGTTGCCATCTGGTCGACGCTACAGAGCACTGAGCACCAGAACGACCAGACACAGGAACAGTTTCTTCCCTCAGGCAATCCATCTTATGAACAGCTGATAATAACTGTGGGACACACTACACTATTTATATTTATATACACTACACTTTTTATCCAACACACATACTTAGCGTACACGTAAATCTTTTGCACATAATATACATGTACATACATGGAACAGACTATACTACTTATATTTATATTTATATACACATACACTTATTTATCCAAACACACATACTTAGCGTACAGTTACAATTTTTCCACATAATATACATGTACATACATAAATGCTCTTTTTAATATACCTGCCATACATTGTCAATTTGTATATTGTCAATCCTTACCCACCTATTTGTATTTTTTTGTATTTTTTATTCCTTATTGTGTTTTTTGTTCTGTCGCTGTTATGTTGCACTGCGGAGCTCTGTCACGAAAACAAATTCCTCGTATGTGTGAACATACCTGGCAATAAAGCTCATTCTGATTCTGATTCTGATTCTGATTCTTCGCGTTTCGTCTGGACGGCGAATCCGTACATTTTCTGAAAATATGGCGTCATCAGCCCACGTCTCGCCCCTAGTCAAACACCACTACATCACGTAACAGCAACAAAAACATGAACAAACACTGAACGATTGTATTTTTTATTAACTAACATCAACATGGATTAATAAATGTATTGTTCCATGTTCGTTTGTGTACCACGCGCAAGGTTTATCAGCAAATCCATGTCTTCTTCTCCGTTTTAAGTGTATCTCTGTGGCAGAATTACAGCGCCACATGCTGGTCTGGCATGTATACTACATCGGATTGTGTGGACGCGGATATTTCTTGAGACGAAGGAAAAAAAGATCGGGGGTCCGTCTCCGTGTGGACGGGGCCGAAGAAGTAACGGGTACTTACGGTTATGGATAGAAATGTAACGCAGTACAATATTTGCCTCTCAAATGTACTTGAGTAAAGTCATGAGTACTCCCCAAAAATGATACTCGAGTAAAGTACAGATCCCTCAAAATTGTACTTAAGTATTGTACTCAAGTAAATGTACTTCGTTACTGTCCGGCTCTGTATATCATGTTAATATATTGCCATAGTTAAATTCCATAACATGCCAATTACATGTGATACCAATTTCACGTGTTCACACATACATAAGTTCTTGCATAATTTATTTCGTTAATTCTTAGTTTTTGCCTTGATAATAGAAAACATGAGCTATGCATCATGTATGACAGTCAAAAATGAGATATGAGCTACAAAATGACCAGATCCTGCCATTAGCTATAAAGAAGACATATCTTGTATGTATAGGGCTTATATGTGGATATGAAGAAGCCTGTCAGAAGGAGACCTATATTTCCTGTATATGCACATATGCACCTCAATTTTGTCTATATGTGGCATATATACAAATATATGCAGTATATATACGCATATATGCAGCCTATATATTATCATATATGTGCATATATGCAGCATATATGTGCATATACACTGCATATAGGTTTCATATATGCGCATATATCCACATATAGGTTCTTTCCATGTGGGTTACCATTTTTCTTTAAGAAAACACAGCTAATCATGGCTTTCCAAGGGCTTGGCATGGAAAAGGTTAGTGGAACTGCTTGGAATGTCTTGGATAAAAACAGCACCGAGTGAAGGGTGGCAGGGAGAGGCCAAATCTGCAGAGAAACATTGCTGACGGCTCATTAGCACTGCCTGAATGCCTCTTCAAAATGTCAGGCCCTGGTCAGACCGGAAGGTGAGATCCATGAGCTGATGTCTGGGGAGGTCTGATAGAGCTGAAGCCATTGTGAAGGATTGGGGACCTGCACCTTGTGCACCACTGCTGAGGCCGACACGCTTTGGCATTTCACATGCTCACAGAGAACCAGAAAGGTTGCATAACTGATGGAGAAAATCTGGGAAAAGTCAGGGCTGATTGCTGTTCAAAGAAGTGATGAGGATGTGAAGATCAAGCACTGCTAATGTGCTCACAACCAGTTTTTAAAGACACAGAATATATACACACACATAGAAGGGTTTTAGTAATGATGTCAGAATATTAAAATATCACACCATCAGAAATGTGAAAAATGTAACAGAAAACCAAAACTTATCTTATTTCAGACAGCTGCCAATAAAAAAAAATCTCATTATCATTTAGTTTAATTCTTAATAAAAAATAATTATGTATTAAAATAACTAAAATAAAAATATATATAAAGAAAATAGTGTAAATATTTAAATACATAAACAAGAAAAAATTACAATACAAAAATGTAGAACAAAAAAAATAATTTATTACAAAAGGACTATTTAAAAAATGTATAAAACACATTAGTAAACTTTAGCTAAATTTAAAATAAACATGGAAAATAAAAAAATATCTACTTGACCACATCTGCAAAACATGTTTGGTAGCCAGCAATATCACACTGTAATATTTTCTTAAAGTTAAAATGCATGATCATTTTACATTTGACAGTATCTGATTAAATGCATAAGCTGGAGACATGGCACACTGGTAAGCATACATGGGAACCAAACCTATGACCTTGGCATTTCTACTCCATGATCTATTGTATTAGCTACAGGAATCCAGAATAGAAACATAGCCCAAGTCATTTAATGCAATATTGTCAAATAATAAATTTCAAAGACCAGGCAGCAACTTTATGCTACCTCGTAAGACATCTCTGGCCAAATTTACAAGTATCCCTGAAGTCATTACAATCAGTCAATCAAAATTTGTCTTGACCTACTAGAAGGCCTATACCCTCTTTGTATCCAAATGGTTATCCAACATCTTACTTTTTATTAAACAACACAGTCTCAATAACTCAGGGATCCAAACAAAAAGAGTCTGGTAATGGTGTCTTTCTTCAGATCAGCTGATGCTTGGCCATAAACACGTGATCCTGCACAGAAAGTGAGAGCCACAGACGCCACCGTGTGGTTATGGTCAGACAATTAAACCAGGTTTATTACATACACAAAAAAATAAAAATACATTTTTTGAATTAAAATTAATTAAAAATGTAATTAAAAATTAAAATAATATTAACAGAAATTCAATGAAAAACATATAAAATATTTTTAGTTAGTTGCCATTTTCATTAACACTATGCAAAAAATTAATAAAAGTTACATGAAAAGATGTAAAAACAAAATGTCTAAAACTTTAACTAAAATTAAAACCAAAAATCATAAAAAAAATAAATAAATGAATAAAAATGGAGCACATTAAATTTTTTTAACAAATTAGTAAAAAAAATAAAGGTACAAAAAACACAAAATGTATAAAACTTAAACTAAAATTGAAATAAAAATTGAACATTTAAAAAAAATAGACAAACAAACAAAACTGTAATAATATCAGTTGTATTAAAATAACACTGAGCCACACTTTGTGATTAATGTCTGAACTTCATGTAGTCACATCTAAAAATAAAAACCAGCATCTTTTTTTTTTCTAGAAAGAAACTGATTATGCAACTGACATATCTGAGTCTAATAAAAGTCTTAATGTTTTTGGATTTTCTGGAACAAATAAGCAGGTAAAAGACAAAGGGAGTGATTCTTCTTTTAGTCAGTGACACGTGTCTGCGGCTCTCCTCTTAGGGGTCGGTGGCTGGCGCCGGGACAGCAGGTTGACAGCTGGCCTGTCCTCGCACGCGACCGCCCGCTGTTGTCCCGACAAAGCCCTCCACCATTCACTCCCCCGAGGAATGGAACAAAGGACAGGCACCTTGTTCGGCGCCTGCCGAGGGGCGAGGATACGCCATTGTTTGTGTTTGGCTGCAATGGCCAGCGAGATCACGCTATGATACAATGGAGCAGAAGATCAAGTCCATTTTCTAGGCCCTGCTAAAAATAGTGTGATTCACTGACTATCATAAATCCCCAAAGCATTTCTGGGATCGGGAGGGGCTGAGCTCTGGAGGTCCTGCTGGAGCACGTCATGGAGCTCAAAGCTTCCAGGGAGGAATTCATCATTGAAGATCGCTTTATGAGGTCAAGTTTGCTTGCAAACATTGTTACTTCATTGCCACCCTCCCTCTCCAAGTTCAAGAATGCAGGGAGTTCTATAGTCTGGATGTCTTCTAGACACGAGAGCATGTCTTACCAATAAAACAAGTCAATCTGAGTGCTCATACATCAGATTTACAGAGTAGAACAACAGTATTTGGAAGTCAGAAATTAAATCCATGGCTTAATTTACAATCACATGAATCATTTTCTAGTTTAAGATTTCAGATATGAAAGCATTTGAAGAACTTCAGAAACAGTTTATAGTGGCAGTCAAACTATTAAAGACAAATCTAAAAGGTCTAATTGTTTTCAATTAAATTGCCTTTTAAATTAGTTAAGAAATTATGAAACTGACTTTGAAACTAAGAATAAAACTAATAAATAAAAATGTATTTTAATTATTTCATTGTGGTATTGAACTCAACACAACTTTGTTGAGTTAAAGTTTTTATATAAAAAAAAATAATTTATCTAAATGTAATACAAATAAAAATTAATTTGATTTTATATATCAATAAAAAATAAATAAATAACCAAATAATAAATAAATGGATTGACGGACAGATGGATGGATAAACAAAAAAACAAAAAACAAACAAATTAATAGACAAAGGTGTCCAGGTCTGGAAAGCAAGCTTTTTCTTCCTCGTTTTCTTTTTTTACATTCTTAAAAATAAATAAATAAATAAATGAATAGAAGTAAAAATGGAATAAAATAATCAAATATATGTGAAACTAATAATAAAATATCAAATAAATACATTTATTTAAAAAAATGTATACACTGTAAAATATATGTCATGGAAATTTGTGTTTTTACATTAACTCATCAATTAAGTAAATCAATTAAATATTTTTTTTTAATAAGTTTTATGTAATTTAAGTGGAAATGACTTGATACAATGGTACAACCAAGTTGATTATACTTAAAAATTTAAGATAGCAACTGAACTTCAGGTTCAGGATTTCTTTATTTTTGTATATTTTTTTACACATTGTACATGCATAACAATTTGCCATTTATGCAGTGCACATATCACAAAGTCTTGGATCTGACCAATGCCTGTGTGCTATATAAATATAGAGAACTATTTATTTCAGAAACAACTAGATAGTAAAGTTTGTGGTCAAACTTTAAGTTGGCTTGAAAAAGCCTGGCCGGAAAGTTTGAAAAATTTAGAAAGTTTGAAAAGTTTAAAAAGTTAAAAAAGATTTAAAGTTTGAAAAGTTAAGAAGTTTAAAAAAGAAAGTGTTTAACATATTGCTAGCATTAAAAGCAAGTGACTACCATGTCATTAGCATGATTAGCAAAGTTGCTAGCATGTTTGCAAGCATGATTAACAGGTGACTAGCATGTCGCTAGCATGATTAGCAAGTTACTAGCATGTTGCTAGCATGTTTGTAGCATGATTAGCAAGTGACTAGCATGTCCCTAGCATGTTACTAGCATGTTTTGTAGCATTATTAACATGTTGCTAGCATGTTTCTAGCATGATTAACATGTCGCTAGCATGTTTGTAGCATGATTAACATGTCGCTAGCATGTTTCTAGCATGATTAGCATGCGGTTAGCATGTCTCTAGCATGATTAGCAAGTTGTTAGCATGATTAGCATGTTGTTAGCATGATAAGCATGTTAGCATTTTTCTAGCATGATTAGCATGTTGCTAGCATGTCGCTAGGATGTTTCTAGCATGATTAGCATGCGGCTAGCATGTCTCTAACATGATTAACATGTTGATAGCATGTTTGTAGCATGATTAACAAGTGACTGGCATGTCACTAGCATGTTACTAGCATGTTCCTAGCATGATTAGCATGTTGCTAGCATATTTCTAGCATGATTAGCATGTTGGTAGCATGTCTTTAGCATTTTGTTAGCAATGATTAGCATGTTGTTAGCATTTTGTTGTTAGCATGATAAGCATGTTTCTAGCATGGTTAGCATGTGACTAGCATGTCTCTGGCATGATTAGCATGTTGCTAGCATTTTTCTAGCATGATTAGCAAGTGACTAGCATGTCACTAGCATGTTTGTAGCATGATTAGCAAGTGACTAGCATGTTACTAGCATGATTAGCATGTTGCTAGCATGTTTCTAGCATGATTAACATATTGCTAGCATGTCACTAGCATGATTAGCATGTTTTGCTAGCATGTTTCTAGCACGATTAGAATGTTGCTAGTATGTTGCTAACATGTTGCTATTATGATTAACATGTTGCTAGCATGTTTCTAGCATGATTAGCATGTTGCTAGCATGTTGCTAGCATGATTAGCATGTTGCTAGTATGTCGCTAGAATGTTTTTAGCATCATTAGAATGCGACTAGGTTGTTAATAGCATGATTAACATGCGACTAGCATGTCGCTAACATGATTACCAAAGTTACTACCATGTTGCTAGCATGACTAGCATGTCTCTAGCATGTTGCTAGCATGATTAGTTAAGTGACTAGCATGTTTCAATGCTAATCCAGGTAAAACCAGTTGATTCAGATAGAAACCAGCTAAGACCAGCGTGACAGTGGCCAAAACTACTTTACCACGTTAAAAGCATGTTTCTAACCTGATTATCAAGTTACTAACATGTTGTTAACATGTTTCTATGATAATCTAGCTAAAACCAGTTGATTTAGTAAAGAAAACCAGCTAAAACCAGCTAGGACCAGCTAAGGCCACCGTGACAGTGGCCAAAACCACTTTAAACCATGTTAGAAGTATGTTTCTAGTCTGATTAACATGTAACTAGCATGTTATTAACATTTTTCTATACTAAACCAGCTAAAACCAGTTTATTCAGTAAAGAAAACCAGCTAAAACCAGCTAAGACCACATAAGGCCAGTGTGACAGTGTCCAAAACCACTTTAAAACCATGTTAAAGGCATGTTTCTAGTCTGATTAGTGAGTAACTAGCATGTTGTTAGCATGTTTCTATGCTAATCCGGCCAAAACCAGCTAAAACCAGTGGATTCAGTAAAAAACACTATTTAATTTAAGATTAAATAGTAGATCAGTAAGTTGGCTTTTTCAAGCCAACTTAATTACTGGCCATCCTTCAAAGTGTTTGAGTAATGTTCCTAATAATATCTAGCAGGCTTTAATCAGAACAAATGCTTTTTTTGGAGACAGTTGACTTTATCGTACTTAGACAACTGTCTCCAAAACTCAGCTTTATATTCATTACATTGAAAGATTTTCAAATAAATCGCTTGTTTATTATCTATTTCCATAGCTGAAATAAGTAGATGTTTTCTTTTTAAAGTGAAATGCTATCACTTGCAAACAAAAAAGCTGAACTGGTTTAAACTGGATAAACTGAAATGTCCTCTGTGCCCTATCACTTGACCACACTGTATGTGACAAAACAGAACACACTGGTTCAGCAGTATAAGAAGCAGTCCAGAGAAAGTCACTTCTTGTTTTTGTTTTGATATGAAATCATTCACTTTACTGTTGCCCTTTGATAATGGATCTGTTTTTCTGACCCACTGTTCAATTCTTTAAATTCCAGAAGGGCTGACGGAAACGGCTTTTCTTAAGTGGATCACATTACAGCAGTTTCCTGCTGTGTTCCCAACATTTCCAGGTCAAACACATTCACAATAAAGACGGGCCGCTGGTTCGGCCTAGGGGACGGGAATTTGATCACAAACCAAAGGGACAAAACAGAATATCAATGACAAGATGCTTTCATATGTCCTATATTTCCTACAGCTGAGTCTTTACTCATTTTCAAGAAACAGCTAAAGACTCATCTTTTTCGCCTGCACTTAACCAACTAACACTAGCACTTTTCCTTTTCTTGTCTTTTACTAGTTCTATACTAGACTAACTGAGACTTGTCATGGCACTTGTATACTGTTGTTGTTCTCTTGTTGACCTGACTGCTTCTATTGTTCTCATTTGTAAGTCGCTTTGGATAAAAGTGTCTGCTAAATGATTAAATGTAAATGTAAATGTCACTGAATGATAATATGTGGGACACATTAACACACTGAAGCACATAAACACATTCAGAAGAAAGAGACATCGCAAAAGTGCTCTCAATTGTTTCTCTTAAACATTAATTAGACTTAAGCGAAAACTTTTCAGAGGTTCACTTAAAACAGTGTTATTTTACTACCGTTTACTAGTATAGTACTTCATAATGTTTTAAAACTAGCTTTTATTTTCAGTTTTCATTTTTAGCTCTTCTAATATATACAGTTCCTTCTAAAAAAATTAGCATATTGTGATAAAGTTCATTATTTTCCATAATGTAATGATAAAAATTAAACTTTCATATATTTTATATTCATTGCACACCAACTGAAATATTTCAGGTCTTTTATTGTTTTAATACTGATGATTTTGGCATACAGCTCATGAAAACCCAAAATTCCTATCTCAAAAAATTAGCATATCATGAAAAGGTTCTCTAAACAAGCTATTAACCTAATCATCTGAATCAACTAATTAACTCTAAACACCTGCAAAAGATTCCTGAGGCTTTTAAAAACTCCCAGCCTGGTTCATTACTCAAAACCGCAATCATGGGTAAGACTGCCGACCTGACTGCTGACCAGAAGGCCATCATTGACACCCTCAAGCAAGAGGGTAAGACAAAGAAAGAAATTTCTGAACGAATAGGCTGTTCCCAGAGTGCTGTATCAAGGCACCTCAGTGGGAAGTCTGTGGGAAGGAAAAAGTGTGGCAAAAAACGCTGCACAACGAGAAGAGGTGACCGGACCCTGAGGAAGATTGTGGAGAAGGACCGATTCCAGACCTTGGAGGACCTGCGGAAGCAGTGGACTGAGTCTGGAGTAGAAACATCCAGAGCCACCGTGCACAGGCGTGTGCAGGAAATGGGCTACAGGTGCCGCATTCCCCAGGTCAAGCCACTTTTGAACCAGAAACAGTGGCAGAAGCGCCTGACCTGGGCTACAGAGAAGCAGCACTGGACTTTTGGACAAATTTTGCATGTCATTCGGAAATCAAGGTGCCAGAGTCTGGAGGAAGACTGGGCAGAAGGAAATGCCAAAATGCCTGAAGTCCAGTGTCAAGTACCCACAGTCAGTGATGGTCTGGGGTGCCATGTCAGCTGCTGGAGTTGGTCCACTGTGTTTTATCAAGGGCAGGGTCAATGCAGCTAGCTATCAGGAGATTTTGGCACTTCATGCTTCCATCTGCTGAAAAGCTTTATGGAGATGAAGATTTCATTTTTCAGCACGACCTGGCACCTGCTCACAGTGCCAAAACTACTGGTAAATGGTTTACTGACCATGGTATTACTGTGCTCAATTGGCCTGCCAACTCTCCTGACCTGAACCCCATAGAGAATCTGTGGGATATTGTGAAGAGAAAGTTGAGAGACGCAAGACCCAACACTCTGGATGAGCTTAAGGTCGCTATCGAAGCATCCTGGGCCTCCATAACACCTCAGCAGTGCCACAGGCTGATTGCCTCCATGCCACGCCGCATTGAAGCAATCATTTCTGTAAAAGGATTCCCGACCAAGTATTGAGTGCATAACTGAACATAATTATTTGAAGGTTGACTTTTTTTTTATTAAAAACACTTTTCTTTTATTGGTCGGATGAAATATGCTAATTTTTTGAGACAGGCATTTTGGGTTTTCATGAGCTGTATGCCAAAATCATCATTATTAAAACAATAAAAGACTTGAAATATTTCAGTTGGTGTGCAATGAATCTAAAATATATGAAAGTTTAATTTTTATCATTACATTATGGAAAATAATGAACTTTATCACAATATGCTAATTTTTTGAGAAGGACCTGTATATATACATATATATATATATATATAATATTTCTATTTAGCTTTAATTTCATATTTATTGCAGGTTTTGTTTTACTTACTACAACCTAAACTTGTTTCAGTTAGTTGCCAAGGCATGTCTAATTTTTGTAAGTTTTTTATGTTGTTGTTGTTGTCTTTGTTTAATATTTATATTTATATTTCATTTTATTGAAACCTTTTTGGGTCCCAGTAGTGTTTCAGCTGTGCTCAACAAGTCTGGCAATCAAGTCAGACAACTCAGAATGAGCTTATATTTCTCATAAGATTCTCACAAACGAAATGACACATCAGTATGCACATTAATCTTATAGCTATATATTAAACCATTTGTGATCATGGACCACAAAACCAGTCATAAGGGTCCATTTAAAAAAAAAAAAAAAGATTTATATGTCTTCTGAAATCTGAATAAATAAGCTTTCCATTAATGTATGGTTTGTTAAGATATGACAATATTTGGCTGTGAGGGTGCAAAAAAGTCAAAATATTGAGAAATTCGCCTGTAAAGTTGTCCAAATTAAGTCCTTGGCAATGGATATTACAACCCGAATTCCGGAAAAGTTGGGACGTTTTTTTAAATTTTAATAAAATGAAAACTAAAGGAATTTCAAATCACATGAGCCAATATTTTATTCACAATAGAATATAGATAAAGTAGCAAATGTTTAAACTGAGACATTTTACACTTTTATCCACTTAATTAGATCATTTAAAATTTAATGCCTGCTACAGGTCTCAAAAAAGTTGGCACGGGGGCAACAAATGGCTAAAAAAGCAAGCAGTTTTGAAAAGATTCAGTTGGGAGAACATCTAGTGATTAATTAAGTTAATTGATATCAGGTCTGTAACATGATTAGCTATAAAAGCTTTGTCTTAGAGAAGCAGAGTCTCTCAGAAGTAAAGATGGGCAGAGGCTCTCCAATCTGTGAAAGACTGCGTAAAAAAATTGTGGAAAACTTTAAAAACAATGTTCCTCAACGTCAAATTGCAAAGGCTTTGCAAATCTCATCATCTACAGTGCATAACATCATCAAAAGATTCAGAGAAACTGGAGAAATCTCTGTGCGTAAGGGACAAGGCCGGAGACCTTTATTGGATGCCCGTGGTCTTCGGGCTCTCAGACGACACTGCATCACTCATCGGCATGATTGTGTCAATGACATTACTAAATGGGCCCAGGAATACTTTCAGAAACCACTGTCGGTAAACACAATCCGCCGTGCCATCAGCAGATGCCAACTAAAGCTCTATCATGCAAAAAGGAAGCCATATGTGAACATGGTCCAGAAGCGCCGTCGTGTCCTGTGGGCCGAGGCTCATTTAAAATGGACTATTTCAAAGTGGAATAGTGTTTTATGGTCAGACGAGTCCAAATTTGACATTCTTGTTGGAAATCACGGACGCCGTGTCCTCCGGGCTAAAGAGGAGGGAGACCTTCCAGCATGTTATCAGCATTCAGTTCAAAAGCCAGCATCTCTGATGGTATGGGGGTGCATAAGTGCATACGGTATGGGCAGCTTGCATGTTTTGGAAGGCTCTGTGAATATATAAAGGTTTTAGAGCAACATATGCTTCCCTCCAAACAACGTCTATTTCAGGGAAGGCCTTGTTTATTTCAGCAGGACAATGCAAAACCATATACTGCAGCTATAACAACAGCATGGCTTCGTCGTAGAAGAGTCCGGGTGCTAACCTGGCCTGCCTGCCTTTCACCTATAGAGAACATTTGGCGCATCATTAAACGAAAAATACGTCAAAGACGACCACGAACTCTTCAGCAGCTGGAAATCTATATAAGGCAATAGATTTATAGATAAATCTATATTCTTTTCGTTTTGAAAAGAAAAGGAGATGCTACACCATGGTAAACATGCTCCGTCCCAACTATTTTGAGACCTGTAGCAGAAATCAAAATTGAAATGAGCTCATTTTGTGCATAAAATTGTAAACTTTCTCAGTTTAAACATTTGCTATGTTATCTATGTTCTATTGTGAATAAAATATTGGCTCATGTGATTTGAAAGTCTTTTAGTTTTCATTTTATTAAAATTTAAAAAACGTCCCAACTTTTCCGGAATTCGGGTTGTACTAATCAAAAAGTTAAATTGATATATTTTACAGTAGGAAATTTACAAAATATCTTCATGGAACATGATCTTTACATAATATTCTAATGATTTTTTGACATAAAAGAAAATCGATAATTTTGACCCATACAATGTATTGTTGGCTATTGCTACAAACATACCCCCTTTTTAAAGATATGACAATATAAAAAAACAGTGATTGATTTGCTTGTTAGAAACAAGCAGCTTCTCACTTCACAAGAGGTTAATTGATGGACTGGAGTGCCGTGAATTACTTGTGGATTATTGTGATGTTTTTATCAGCTGTTTGGACTCTCATTCTGACGGCACCCATTCACTGCAGATAATCCATTGGTGATCAAGTGATGTAATGCAAAATTTTTCCAGATTAAGATACAAACTCGTCTTCACTGAAACATGCAGAAGAAACATACTCACCTGAGGTTGAGTACATTTTGGCACATTTTTATTTTGGGTGAACTATTTCTTTAAAAGCAGTGCATGTCATGAGATATTCATAGATGAAACATAAGAAACGTGCCCGGGGCATAAAATATGAGACATGTCTCTTATGAATCACTTCCTGTGCATACGGTAGATACACTGTACCAACCCTCAGTGAACTCAACTAGAAATATTAAAACACGCTTTACACATGGACAATACAATGCACACAATATCCTGGAATAAAATAACACAATAACAAAACCGAGCGATAATCAGCAGGGAACTTTGACTCCCGGACCGGCTGATTAAATTCCTCTGCTGTGACTCTATTGTACCATCTTGTTGAACTTCCGTGGCTCTGCTGTTAAAGTAATAAGCATTGTGCTCACTTAAAAAGCTCCTCGGAGGTCTAAGCATCCAAATGGGGTTGAGGCATCAACACAGGATACTTTGCCTTTAGCCAATTCTAGTGGATATTCATTTTTGGGGCTTTGATGTGCTTGTGCAGACAAAATAGGGAGTGATGTGGCTGACAGACGACACAATTGCTGGGCATTAGCCTGTCGGTTTGTTCCATCTTTGAGTTTGGAGACTGTCTGGGAATGGTTATGATTGTTCAGAGCCATCATTCAGTACTACTGAACAGTAGCTCTGTTCCAAAACACAGTGAGCTGACTACATAGACAGTCTCTTATGACATTTGTTTCATCACACAACTGTTCCCAAAGGTTTACTGCAGAACTGTTTTAGGTTTTTGATTATTTTTAAAACAGATGTAAAAACAGAAAGGATATATACAGGATATACTGTATATGTGGGTCAAAGATGAAAATGGCTTTTCAAGCTTCAAAACAATAAAAGTGTAATTTTTTTTTTGAATTGGTCCTGTTTTTTGTTTTTTTTTAATCATCAATAATGACCATCATTTTACCATGATTTTTTTTTTTTAATCATCAATAATGACCATCATTTTACCATGATTTTTTTTTTTTAATCATCAATAATGACCATCATTTTACCATGATTTACAGAAGACACCCACTAAAATTTAATTCAGTGTTACAATAGTTTATACCAAAAATCTAGTCAGATGTTTCAAATATTATAATGTATATTAGTATAACTTTTTCTAATAAAAGCTATTCGAAACATTAAAGTAAACACTTTGCTTACATTTAATATGCTTTCTGTCCATACAAAACCACTTTTGTAAATTGAATTTGAGGAGGACATTAAAGCAGGAGTATTTGCCTTTTGCTCATTTGTTTCATATTATATATTTATATTTATATATAACAAAGACAGTGGTGGACATGGAAGAAGGCAGACAAAGAGAAAGAAATGCTAATAAATATACTAAAATTAATTTCAATGAGACATTTTGATAAAGTGAAGTAGTTTAGTCCGACCATATTACTCAGTATTGGTGCATTTCTTTCTTTATATTTGTGTGTTTTTTTGTATGCTTACTATAATATTGCATCATAGGCTTTGAATTAAGTGGCACAAAGTCACTTTGGATGTGTATCGCAAATGTAAAAGTCTAATTGCAAACTCATTAAACTCATCAGTCTCTTGTGTATTGTTTGTATGGCATGGAGTTGCTTTCCATTGCTGCCTTAAAAGGTAGTTGCTTATTTGGACAGCAAAGGAGCTTGTTGATTTGGGAACAGAGCCAGAGCCTTACTTCCTATATTCACTGGCAGCCCCTGTACATCCGGCACGTATCTGTTTTAAAGGATTTCTAACATATTTAGTGCTCCGATTAAAACAGTGGCTCTGAAAATAGTACCTTGGCACCCTCGGAGTGTCTCCAGGAGGGTGGTAAGGGTGCACTGCTTCTGCACGTCCACGCCAGCGACTCGTGCTTGGTACACTGCGGAAAGATGGCTGAGAGAGATGAAGCACCTCTGTAGAGGCTAAATGACCCATGAAGCAATGAACCAGCTTCTTGTCGCATTATATTTCTGCAACCAGTGATTTATAAAAAGTAAACGAGTCAGTCTGACCTCTTGTGATTTCTGGGTGGTTATACAATTCATGACATTGTAACATTCACCCTGCATTCAGCAAAAAGGAGCCAAAAGATCAAATGTCTGCCAAGACTATATTAAAACCAGACTATGTCCAGACATTGAGTCAAGGGTTGATGACAATCAGTAGCTTTAATTCATAAGAAAATGCCAACTGTTTTCCCCCCTAATTTTAATCATTTAACAAAAAATAAAAATAAACATTAAAAAATGACTAAATTAAATTTTATATGTAAATTTAAAAAAAAGACAAAATATTGATTATAAATTATACACACTTCCTCTGAAAGGTTTGGGGTCGGTAAGATTTTATTTTTTTTAAAGAAATGAATGCTTTTATTAAGCAAGGATGCAGTAAACTGATGAAAAGTGACAGTGAAGAATATAATAAATGAATGCTGTTTTCATCATTTAATTTTCTATTCATCATCCTGAATCCTGAAAAAAAAGATTTAACAACTGTTTTCGACATTGATGATAATCAGAAGTGTTTCCTTAGCAGTAAATCATCAGAATTATTTGTAAAGTATCACGTGACGCTGAAGAGCGGACTAATGAAGCTGGAAATTTAGCTTTTTTCATTACAGGAATAAATTATATTTTATCATATATATACACACATAAATAGAAAACAGTTATTTTAAATTATAATAATATTTAACAAATTTACTGTGTTTATGGTATCTTCATCAAATAAATGCAACCTTGGTGAGCACAAATTATTCAAAAGGTTTTACTGACCCCAAACTTGTTTTATGCTGTAGAATAAACATATATATTTATTTATACAAAACATTTTATATAATATATACATAGAGAGAGAGTTGAAAAAACTCAGTAAGTGACAACCACAAGGCAACTTTTACTGCAAAACAACTTTATTTCAACTGACCGCAGAGTGTTTTACAGAGGAGCTTTTGTACTTAGCCTTTGTACTTAAATAGAGGTGCTGGAAAGCACAGCTGTTTGCTCATACAAAATTAAAAATAGAACATATCTTACACTATCTACACACTCCACTTCTTGCGGAGTGGCATTTAACAAGGATTGTCAGAAATCCATTTGCACACTTTAAAGTCCGAGAGGAGTTGCATTTTTGCATGCAATCGCTGAGGTACAGACACGTGACAGGCAAACGTTGACTGTGTTGAATGTTTTACATCAACAGATGAAACCGTTTCTGTCAGGGATGTGTCCTATCACGTCCCTCTCTGTATTGCAATATTCTCCATCTCAAGTTTTTCCAAGGCCTGAAATATTACCAGCCATTCATGTCACATCTTCAACTCAACATAAGACTTTTTTCAGACGCATATGTCTAATTGATACCAACTGACCAATCAGCAGCTCTGAACATAATTTGGTCATAAAGACACCCACTTTATAGTCACGCTGCTAAACCCTCAAAACTGTGCAAACAATAAATTACATCAACAAAGAAAGATCAAGAGACGTTATAGTTTTGCAGAGCTATATGAACGCATAATCTTAAAGGCAGCTATAAAAGTATTTCAAAACTATTCTGCTCAGTCAAACTTTATCAAAACATCTGAATCAATCAAACCTCATAGGAAAGGTTTGTTACACAACCACACACACGGACAGCAAACTAAACAAATCTACTGCTTCACTCATAAACACAGACAACTGAAGCTTGTGTTCCAGACACCCATCATGCTAATCATGTTAAACACACATGATATGTTAAATTATATTAGCCAATTAAAAAGCAACTGTTTGTCAAGGTTTTTTTTTTTACCTTGAAACATCCATTCCAAAATCATTCTGATGGTTCACTGACTTCTTATAAGGAGAATAGCTTCTGTTTCTTTCCTGAAAGAAGTTTTGAAGTGAGTGGGTACGAAATTCTGCAACAGGGCGGACTGCTTTACGGTAGTAACAAATGCACATGAACAGCTATCTGCTGTAACTATAGAGGGCTACGTGTAATGAATAAATCATAAATATACAAAGTTAAAATTAATTGATATACTCAAATACGAAAAATTTTGTGAAAACAATATGACATCTATGGCTGCGTTCAGAATGGAATACTATGCCTTCTATATACTATGCATTACGCTCAACGTAGACAGTATTTATTTTGTATTTTTTCAGAACAATGTGAAATTGTATGCGTTATGTAACAGTTTTCAAATGTAGTCACATGACATCAAATTCCAAGTTTTTGATTTTTTATGCAATTTTGTGGTTATCATCAGGGTTAGCCTACTGCATAAATGATTTTCTTACTTAGCATTCAGTATTTAGAAAAAGTATCCAAACTGTCTTAAATCAAGATACATCAACTTGGGGAGCAAAATAATATAAGATATAGTTTTTTCTATGATAATAATATAATAATAATTAATAAATAAAATAAAAAAGAAGTACTTTTATGCTTAAAACGACAAATATCTGTCAATGGACTAAGAAAAATCAACTTGACTTATTTTACCTTTGAATTTGAAAGTTTTTATTTTATTATTTTAATTTTTTTTGTCTTGTTTTAAGCTTAATCTCACTTAATTTTGATACACATTTCAGAAAATAAGACTTAATAGCTTGTATGTAGATAAATTTAACCTCATGTCACCCCCATTTGAACATAGACATTAAAGTGCACTATCCAAACATAAATTGTTATAATTCATGAAAGAATACATTTTTTTAAATGATTTTGAAGTACCATTTCCATTGTAAGGCAATGTCTAATTTTAAAATGCTGAGGGGACGGGTGACAGTTAAGAATAATGATATTTGTTCTGGAAAACAAGTAAAAAATGCTAAATAACAAAAATCTGTTTTTACTGTTTATACAAAAATTGTTTAAATAACATGGTAAAATGTCATTCTGTACATCAATTCATTGTTCCAAAAGGATCAATTGCAAAGCAAATACATGATATTAATAATCAACAAAAAGTGATTATTTTTTGACTCCAGAATCCCTCATACATTATGCATCAACACATTAGACCTGCATAATTCTACAGACACAATCCATTTCCTTTGACAGAAGCAGGTTTCACACTCGTTCACAGTACACTGGTGCCCTCTGCAGTGCTGGTCTGGTACTGAAAGTGAACTTTTAGTTGCATAAGATTGGAAATAAGAAAGCCATTACATCCAACACCCTCATCAATAACGTCTGAATGTTTTTCACAGTATCAAATGGAAAATCAGCCTTTTCAGGAGTAGTCTTGTTCAGACTTCATGTCTCAGTGCTGAGAAGTCTGACAAGCAAAAACGCATAATATAAAAAAAGTCATAAACAACAGTTGCTTTGCATAAAAAACTATGTGCAATTAAAAAGTCCTAAAGCTTAAGAGAAATGGAATACTTTGGTTTAAATAAACATTATGTCAATGACAGCAGAACAATAAAGCAAAAGGAATCAATTCCCATGATCCTGTGTTTCAGTGCCTTCAGACGTCACTTGTTACATTAAACCAACAATCATATTATTCCCTTTGACACAACAGCCATACATGAATGAACTGTTGATAGACAAACAAGTATTAGGAATATGCTCTTTTGTAATACAGTATTAAACAGGTGAAGTTTGGCATCGGTCTTAAAGAGATTGGATGGCTATTAAAAGGCGAAACATTGAAACGCCCGTTTTGAGTTTTAGAAATGGCTCACACGCTCTGAAAAAAGTGAATAATATTTTTAAATAATAATTCAATCAGATGCATACCAAATGCAACTGAGTTTGTTTTGTTTGAAAAGCGAAGCATATATATATATAATGCATTTTAAAGGTATTCAATTTTTTTTAAATAATGCCTTAAAAATGCAGCTGTAATTGATTACTAAATAATTTTAATACGTTATAATACTCCTATTTATAGTTATAGTTTTAAACATAAAGCAGCATGACATCAAATAAAGCATTAAATTAAATTTTCTTTGAAAAACTGAATTATCATTTAAAAGTTTTTTTATGATGCTTTTTTAACAACAATTCAGTGCAGAAATGTTTGCATCCATTTTTTCATACACTACATTAAACAATTTAATAGTAGTTTGTCCAAATCCTAACCATATATATTTATACCAATAATAACAGTGATTCTTGCCTTGGGTATTCTGCATATTTATGGATACCTTCATGATGCATTATATATATATATATATATATATATATATATATATATATATATATATATATATATATATATATATATATATATATATATATATAGTATAAGTTTCACATATAGTGCTACCAAATAAATATATTTTAAAAATAAAAACAATTTAATTCTTTGCAAAAATTTACATTTGAATGTAAATAGAATTTTCAACAAGTAAAATGGTTTTGAACTATTAGGTTATTAATAGCATTAAAATTCATGCTGTTTATAAGAAGGAAATGGTAAAACAAGGAGAGTTTTGTCAATAATAAAGCTAGTTGAAGCAGTGAGGCATCCTAAATCACACTGCTGTCATCACATTCCACACTTTTCACCGTTCAAAACCTTTTCCAGTAAGGAATTGTTCCCCCAAAAATGAAAATGTACACAGCTTCAGTCCATTCAAGATCTAGATGAGATTGTTTCTTCATCATTACAGATTTAGCCAGCCTAACAAACTTGTCTCTCTTGTGTTTTAAGGCCTGAGGTTTAAGTTCGCATATTTGAGCAGGGAGAGTATTGCCACAGTAATGCTGGATAAAAAAGGATTATACATGAAGACATTAAATACTGTGTACAAGGACAAGATCAGATTTGAATGTTTCCATGATATAATCGCAGTTGATGGTTTACACAGGACAAGACGTTGTAGGCCATAGTGACTTTCTAAATATACTTGTCATCTTTGCTTTAAAACTGACATTTGATGACAGTTAAAATTCATATTAATGTTCCATTATGTGTTACCATATTATAAGGCGTTTTTCCATTATGGATACATTTATATTGGTTAAAAGAGACCAGATTACACCTTAACCTCCTTGAATTAATGTCCATATTGCATCCCAGCATACCTTCTACAGATCTTACACCTTTTCAAAATGCAGAAAGTGCAAAGTGGAAGAAGAAAACGGCTGGAAAATCTATATTAATACAAACAGGAGTGTTCATCAGAGCAGAATTAGAATATGTTTGAGGACAGACAGACACACTGAAAGTCAAATTATTGGAGGATGTTTTCGAATGCATCCATCTTGGCGTTACAGCCCAACTACGGCTCCAAAACCACCCAGTTTACATGAAGCTGAAGCGATCCATGTGCAAAAACAAAACAAATGTTTAACAAAGACAAACAGACATCCGAAGATTCATCTCAATCCTCCATCGAGGCAGTTGGCACGTTGATTGAGTCATTGGCCTATAATGCTATTTTTGCTTCTTGAAATGGTAAAATCTCCAAGACTGCCATTCCAGAGGGTTTCATATAGTTGTCCATTGGCCATTAGTGATTTTTAAAGCTAATTGTTTTGTACCGCAGGCCAAACCTCCTGTGGTTTAACCCCACTCACCTTGACCCCGGCTCTTCTGCTGGTCGATTCGCTGTTGTGTGTAAGTCAATGATGCTTTCAGTCCATTTAAAGAGTGGCCAAGATGCGTGAGAATGAGATGATGACGGTGAAAGCGGTCTGGCCCACCCCAAACACCAGAGCTTCAAGAGGAGCCATGTCCTTCCCTGCCAATCGGTACACACCTGCCACTGCTGCACCTGAGACAGGGGACATCAACATTCACATAAGACTGCAGACAAACATTGATGTTGGCTTGAGAAACCCTAGTCTGAAATGTTAAGCATAAAGATAGACGGAGAGGCAGTTAGATACATAGATAGTGTATCATGTTTATTTGTTCTGAGGATTTAAAAAATAACATCTAACGGCAAAGTTAATAATTAAATGACATATTAACTACTGAGCCACGAAAAAGAAATATGTCAATGATAAAACCTTCCTTTGGGAAATCACATCTGAAATGTTTTTGAGACTGTGGCTGTTGCAAAGTCAACAGTTTTGCAGTCTTAAGAGTTAAAAGGTTAAAGACACCAAATATTTTCCACTAAATTTCTGCTTAAAAAAAAAAGGCAAATATCATGTAATATTCTTGTAAATATGGAATCTCAGACTAATTCAAAATTCAGTCTAGCAAAGAACAGCAGCAGAAACCAGACTAATTAGATTAGTCATAATTTAGCTTCTCATATATTAATAAACTCATGGTTGTTTCAATAAATGTTCTAGGATGGGGAGATCTACATAAAATTAAAGAAAATGAAATATGATCATTTTAATTTAAATCTTGGAAGAATGAATGTGCTCTCAAGGTCCTGTTTGGGAGCCTTACTAATAAACAATAAAAGACTTCTCTAGACTGGATAGCACTTTAGCCTGGCAAAATCATTTATGTTCTCCAAGCAGACGTCTGACTGTTATTAAATGTTTTAGTGACATGATTCAGTGTGTTTGTCTAAAAGCCTGTGTGTAGGTTAATGTATATGTAAGCTGTTGTGTGACAGGTGTGTGATGTGGCTTTCAGTTAATGTCTCTCTATCTATCTATCTTTCTCTCTCTCTTCAAAATCCATATTAATAATAAAGCAGGCCACTGGGAATGGGCACTACAATGTGTGGCTATATATAAATGGAGTCAAACTCCATTTGTGTCTGACTTGAGAACAGCTAATAGCTAGTTCACTGACACCCTGCCAATTGTCCTTAAAACATCTTTAACATATTGCATTATAAAGATGCACCAAAATTTGGACAGCCAAAAAAAAAAAAAAAAGTAAAATTTTAATTTTCGGTTTCGGACAAAATAGTTCTTAAATCATTGACAGAAACAGTAACATTAAATTGAAATGAACAGAGAGAAAATGGCACAAATCAAAAGAGCCGTAAGACCTGAGCATGCATCAGTCTTTGCTTTCATCTTTCTCTGCAGAAGTCCAGCCAAATCTCTGTACTTCCACGAAAAGATCAACAGTGCTCCAGACACACATAATCTCTTCAAAATATTAAATTCTCTCCTCTGTCCCCCTCCACCACCTCCCACCACTTCTATATCAGCTGATGATTTCACAGCATTCTTCACAGACAAAACCAGAACCAGCAGTAGTCAATTCCTCAGCCCCACACACAGGACTCCAAACCAACCACACCCACTGCTAAAACTCCCATCTTCTCATTCTGTCCCCTCACAGAGGCAGAAGTATCAAAACTTCTCCTCTCCAGCCATCCTACAACATGCCTTCTGGACCCAATCCCCTCACACCTTCCCCAAGCAATATTTCCAACACTTTTACCAGCTCTCACACACATGATCAACACATCTCTGCTAACAGGCATCTTCCTCACTGCATTCAAGCAGGCTCGGGTAACCTCACTGCTCAAAAAAACCTACATTAAACACTTCACCTACAGATAGTTACAGACCATGTCTTTCTCCTTCCATTCACGGCGAAAACCCTCAAAAGAGTTGTTTTCAACCAGGTATCATTGTTTATTTCACAGAAAAATAAACTGGACACTAACCAGTCAGGATTCAGGAGTGGCCATTCAATAGAGACTGCACTACTCTCAGTCACGGAAGCCCTGCAGATTGCAAAAGCTGATTCGAAAACATCAGTTTTTATTCCGCTGGATCTATCTGATTTCATTTCAACTAGATGATCCAATGGTAGCTGCACGGATCTCATGCTGCCTGATGGATATCTCGGCATGGATGAAAGAATATCACCTACAGCTAAATCTGGCAAAGACTGAACTTCTTGTCTTCCCTGCCACTCCAACTCTACAGCATGATTTTTCCATCTAGCTAGGTTCTTCTACAATTAACCCATCAACTTTGGTTAGAAATCTTGTTGAAACCTTTGATGACCAGCTGACCTTCAAAGAAAGGTTTGTATTGCACAACATCAGAAAGATCAGGCTCTTTCTAACGGAGTATGCTGCACAACTTCTTGTCCAGGCCCTTGTCATTTCTAGGCTGGACTACTTCAGTGGTCTTCTGGCTGGACTTCCATCAAGCACAATCAAACATCTACAAATGATTCAGAATGCAGCAGCACGACTGATCTTCAACGAGCCCATGTTACACCTCTCTTTATCTCCTTGCACTGGTTACCGGTTGCAGCTTGCATCAAGTTCAAGACATTGATGCTTGCATATAGAAAAGCCACAGGCTCAGCACTCCTACATCCACTCACTACTACAGATATACATCCCCTTCCCTGAGAGAAATTTAACAAACAAGCTTTTTAAAACTATGCATTAATGAATCATGCACAAAACAGTCAGGGACATTTAATAATATCAATGTTATATTAGGTTTAAGAACATGCACACTTATTTCTAAAATAGCTTAGACCACAAAAGCTGATAAGAAAAGCAGAAGTAAGCAAGTACTGACTTGTGATGACCCCGCCGGTGAGAGAGGCCAGGAACCCCACACTGATGAGCACCACTGTGATGAGCCGTCCTCTCTTATGACGCTGTAGAGTCACACACATCAGCAGACCCACGGCACCGTGAACGAACAGAGACGAAAATAGACACCACAGGAAGACCCAGTACCACATTTCTGCAGACAGAACACACAGACACAGAAAAAGATTAGAACAAACCGATTAGAAAGTTAGCTGGTTTCCAAAAATGCAAATGAGCAGCATTTCTTTTAGGAAGCTTATGCATGAATATGTCAGCTGCGTGTTTCATTCAGCAAGTGGCAGCCAGTTGTGTCAGTAATTTCAGAGCATAATATTCTAATATTGTGTAAAACAGTTATTACTGATGATTCACGCTGGAAATAGATGGTTAAGCACAGTAAACATACAGCACACAGCAAATGTAGTATGGTAGAGAACAATTCTGAACCAAATCATGCATAGTTATGATTTTCTGTGTCACTGTCACATCAACTAATAACAAAATACAAGACACATTCTGGTTCTTGTTTGTTCTTATTCTTAAAAAAAAAGGTTCTGCTTTCATGAGTGAAGAGGAACTGTTTTTTGTGGAACTGCTGCTAAAGGAACACTAATGGCTCGTTTCCACCGAGTGGTACGGGTCAGTACAGTACAGTACGGTATGATTGGGACCGAACACCCTCATCTAGCTTGTGTTTCCACCACCAACAGTACCCTTAGACATGGTGTATGCCGGAAAGTAGCGACTGACGATAAAGCGTCACTATAAGCACAACTCTGCCTCTTTTTGTTAAATGTCAGTTTTAATGTACAATAATAAAGTATGAGAGGCTTATATAAGAGGAAATAAAGACAAAAGCAAACAATTCCGTAAAATATATGCTAAAAAGTCATTGCTGTACTACGGTAAAGTTTAATATATATATATACACATACACATACACAAGTTAAACATAACTTTGTGCTCAGCCAAAACGATATGACCAGGAACAAATAATAGATTAATGAGACAACCAATGCATGTTAATTCTACCCAAAATGAATTGTATCTCATGTTTAATCTAATAAATAAAGAGCCAGCGGCAAATGTTGGAAGGACTAGCCGAGCTAAGGCTGCTCTAGGTGTATACATTTATATAAGTATAAATGTACGCTACATTTCATGACAAAATATCAGTAATATTTTGACAATTACAAGAACAGACAAGAATGCATACTGAGAAATGGCTATTGTCTGTGTGAAAATATAAAATTATAAAATACACTGTTATATTTTTGTGTATTTGAGCACTCTGATGTAAATAAGCTCAACACTCATGGACAGCAGATCGGAACCAGTGTTACCAAATACTTTTCAGGAGAGGTTGCTAAATTGTTGCTAAAAGTTGCTAAATGACATTGTACGATGACATCATTACGTAATTATGACGCAAAATTGTCACTACTTCACTACTTCAAATCTACTTCAAATCTCAGCAATATATGCACAGAAAATATCTGTTAAAATAGGGCACAATCTACTATGTTAATATGAAGGAATTTTCTGTATTGATTTTTCACAGGTTTTTTACCTGCATTTTAAATTATGCATTGCATTTTGTACAGGGTAACAATCGATAATGAAAAATGGATAACGGATAATGTCCTGGAAAATTAGTAGTACTTTTTCTATTTTTCTAGATTTTTTTTACTTACAGCGTACTAACTGATCAACAATCGCAGGTACAAGCTACTAACAAGGTGTATCATAAATAAACAATTATTCAATTATTACTATCAAATTAATGGCAGCTAACTTAATTCATGTGATGTGTGTACTGCTAGGCATATTTAGTTTCCTCATTTTGTGCAATTTAGATGGAAAATGTGTGCCTTTTTATCGTTTGACTTGTCAAAAGTTGCTAAAAGTTGGCAAATAAATAAAAAAAATTGCTAAATTTGTTGCTAGGTGTTTTTGGAAGAAACATTTGCTAGGGTAGTGTGGAAAGTTACTGTACGGAACCGTACCACTCGGTGGAAATTAGCCATAACAAACTAAAATTCAAACATACAGTACTTGTACACTTCATACGTTAATTTATTCAAATTAGGAGACTGCGACCTTTTTGTGACATCATATTAATTTTACTGAGAAACTAAGGTTTTACTGTATTTATACACTGTTTTACTGCATTTATAATCAAATAATGAAGCCTTGGTGAGCATAAGAGACTTTCAAAAACATTAAAATGATTTGCCGATCCCAATGTTTTGTACATTAGCAACGAAGGAATGAAATCGTATCATCTGTGAACAATGTTTTACTGTGTGTCATTTTCAGTCAAGCTGTAATTTAGTCCAATTTTGCAAAAAGCATGAAACTATATGTCATTGTGTATGTTTAGGATACGCAGAATGCTGGAAATTAAATTAGCCTTGGCAAGACAAAAGAATCAGTCAGTCCAAAAATTTATAAAATTTAATTTCCGCCTCATAATGCTATTAAACAATTTCACATGTGGTGCATATGATATATGTTGGCTAAAAAATACAAAAAAAATACAGAATTATGTATAGATATGCACTACTGAAACAAATAAAATAAAATAAATGAAAACTGTATTAAAGTCAACATGGCCAAATATGCCAGTATTTGAAGAAGTACTTCTGAGTCTTGAGTCAGAACACATCAGAACAGAGCAGAACACCACGTACTTAAAACAGTGAAGCTCAATAAATACTCTCTCACTGTCTCCAACCTCGCTTTCTCATAAACTGTCCATTCTACTTTCATTTACTCTCTCTTTCACACTCCATATACCTCTCTCCATCTACCATGAGCTTGGAGACTGTTATTATTTAAGTGTCTTGTCCACACAGCTCTGAGGGGAGTAAATGGGAAGTTTGGCTCCGCTGATAAGAATGAGTCGGCTCTGGGAGCCTTCCAGAAGATTCCAGGACATGGACGAGCATCGTACTGTAGCTCAACAACCAAACCGATTATCACACTGCTGTTGTCATTAACTATGGGCAATGCAGCTCCACAAATGAGAAATGCTTAAGAAACCACACGCTCAGGCAGAAATACTGCTGACAGCCGTAATTTAACATGTCAAAGTGAACGCGTCAAATAACAAACTGCATATTTGCACATGCAACGCTATACAGTGCTGATTATAGCTTTATTTATTTACCCTGAAGCATGAAGAGATGTTATGCCATTAGATCCTTAGGATCTGTACATTTGTAAATTAACACATTTATATTATATTTACAGTACATATACATTATCTAGTACACACATCCATTGACACATTTGGACTTTTTTTTTAAAGAAGACCCTTAAGTGCACCAAGGCTGCAAACAGTAATATAAAAAAACAGTAAAATAGTGAAATATAATTAAAAATTACTGTTTATTTTTATTGTAATAATATCTGACTGTTTTTACAGTAATTTTGATCAAATTAAAGCACCCTCACTCATCTATGTATCACCTATGTCTCAGTAACCCAGACTAAACACTGACACTCAAACACAATGCATTGATTAAGCTATAAACTGCCATTCACATGATAAGTGTGACATAACATCCAGACTGAGAGGCCTGTAAACCGTACATGCAGGCACACACACACACACACACACCACTATAAACAGATCAACTATAGCAACACAGAGAGTCTTCCATCAAACTGTGTTATCAGTAAACTGAGGCAGACGGACACAAAAGCCTCAGAGCCACGCTGTGCCAGGAATGAGGTGGCACTGCCTACTGCAAAAAGCACGGATAACACACAAATACTGGACAACAAACACTTCAGCACTGAGATGCAGGAAGGCAGACATTTTAGAACAAATGGACTGGAAGAGAGACTGAGAAAGACTTTAGCGCAGAGGAGTAAAACTAAAGCACAGAGATCCAAGAACATAGACAATAACATTGTTGGAAAGAATCCAATCAATGAATGTACTACTGACCCACATTACCAGGTACAGAGACACTTTATTTCACATTATTTCAACACTCACAGACTCACATTTTACTCACTAAAGGATATAGGGTAAGGATATTGGGGCTAAAGGCACACATTGATGCACATTGATTGATTTAACACTGATGGAGCAATCGCTTTGTTTAAAAATCTTAGAAATGACAGTCTGGGGAAAATGCTATAGTAATAAAGCATTTGCAGCTATTGCATAATATAGTACAGCTAAAGTAATATATGCATAATTATGATCACATTTATTTTTGTTCAATATATATGAATAAAAAAAATATTAGAACACTAAAAGCTAAATAGTTTTAAGTCAGTTATTAATATCTTCTGCTGTAGTGTGTCAGTGGGAAATATCAGTTTACATTTCCAAACAATCATTTTGCCATTGATTGTAATAATCCAGTGAGATTTTTGTCTTACAACAACCAGTGCTCCACACAGAGGTCTGATCTGACCATCATCAGTCTGTTTGGAATGACATGAAGAAACAGAACAAACAATCTAGAACAACTGGCAACATCTCCTTGTTTGGAAATATAAACTGACATACATACATACATACATTACATACATACATATATATATATAATACAAGAAATATTGGATCTGATTAGTGCAGAATCAACTTCAAGGATCATCCAAATATTTTCACAGTTATACAAAAACATAGACCATCAGGATATATTTGCAAGGTCATATTGTTGCAATGAAAAAGGAGAGTTTAATGTAAAGCTTTCAGCATTTGAAAGGCCCCTTTATACACCCTGGGCGCTGGTTGTGTCAACAAAGCAGTTTCCGAGGTGACAAAAAAACTCTTTTGTCATGCTGTCAACGGTCACAGTGAGAAAAATTGTTCTCCAGCATCAGCATACAGTATAATGATGCACAGCACATGCAAACAGCCAAAACTCTTATTCTAATTAAGCAAGCGAACAAATAAACAAGCCTACCATCATAAAGCACTGTCTAACACTGTCTTACCACGATAAACAGGACCAAATTTGAAAAACAAGATGCTAAATGAGATCACCAAATGAGAAGTAGCAACACCACAGATCTTTACCAATAATATACTGTAGTTAAAACTTTGTTTTCATGACGGTTTAAAGTTTCTAATGTACTTCTGCAAAGGAAACTCAGCCACTGATTATTGAGACATGCTATATTACTATTAGCAGTGTCTGGCAGATGACAAAACATCAATAAACCTACAGACTTACAATAGAGAAGAACTTAACAAAGAACCCATTTAAACACCCACAGCCATTTGTAATAGCAAATCTTTCATTCAAATTTACATTAGAAATATTTATTCTTGTAATATACACTACCATGAAATAAATACTTTTATTAAACAAGATTGCATTAAATTGCCCAAATGTGACAGTAAAACCATTTTTAATTTACAAAATATGTATTTTTCATAGAAATACTGTTCTTCAGAATTTTCTATAATCCTGAAAAAGAGTGCAATGGTCTCCACAAAAAATATGAAGCAGTATTACTGTTCTCAACACTGATAATAATAATAATAAAAAGTGAATCAGCATATTGGAATGATTTCTGAAAGATCATGTGACACTGAAGGCAGGAGAGATGATGCTGAAAAATCTGCAAAAATACATTACATTTGAACATATATTAAAACAGAATACATTTATTTTAAATAGTAATAATATTTCACAATATTACTGTTTTTACTGTATCAAATAAATGTAACCTTGGTTTGTAATTTCAAACTTTTGAATGGTAGCGTTTACAATATTTATTTCGTTCTAATACAACAACCTCTTACTCGCTACCTTATAATGATGTTTTGGCTTCATTAATTGTCGACCAGTTCATAATGTTGAACTCGCAGAAGTCAAATTAATCTCCTATTTTTGACCCAGACAAACTAAAGTTTCTAAGAGTGCACTATTCACCCAAAGGCACAAACAACTGCTAAGTATGCAGAAGTCTGTCTCCTCCCTAAACAGCAGAAGGAAATGAAATGACTAAATAGGCATGTTCCACTGACCAAAACAGGAAACGCCATTAACTTTCCTCCCAAGTGGGAATTTGTCATAATCTGATGCATTCTCTTTGAGTTTCTGTGCTTCTGCACCTGTGCTGTTCCTTCACATCATCACAACGAGAGATGTCTACTGCATCAGAGTCATCTGAACACAGCTGTCTCATTATCTGTTCTGATGGGGGATTGAAGCCACAGCTGATGTGCAACCTCATCCTATCATTCTTCAGCCAAAATTAATATTCTGTCATTGTTTACTCACCCTTTAAGTCTTTACAAACCCGTATGCAGTTGCACAAATAGATGCGTGGTACTTTTTTTGGTGCTTGACTATCGTGAACTGGTTTTATTTAGAGAAGAGTTCCAAAGAAAGAACTTCTTCAAAATGTATTTTTTGATGACACACACACACACACAAATAGCATATTGCTTTGGAATGGCATGAGGGTGAGTAATAATGCCAGAGGGGTTCGGTGGGGAAGGGTGAATTCCTTCATCAGTCCTCACATGCTACCTGTCCCGCAGTTCTCGCACAAGTTGCATCATGTGTTGCGTCATGCCAGATGTCCACGAAATTGCAGAAATGATCATCTGGCCAAATCTCGGAAGTGAAAGGGCGTGTCATGTGCCTCATGCACCATAAACCGGCCTACCCTTGTTAAATGCTTCATGCTGACTTCCAACATCCACTTACTTGTGGTCTGGCTTTTATATCATATCACATTGTTCACTGCAGTGTTTAGCCAGTATTTCAGCGGTTCTTAACTCGTTTTGACCCACCCAGATTGTAAATCATATGACCCAACACAATACCAAATTTTTGTAAATACTATACTATACATATATATTGTATGTGTGTTTACATATACATATATATATATATATATATATATATATATATATATATATATATATATACACACACACAGTACAGTGCATACAGTATACATATATATATATAATTATTAGTATTATTAGTAATTATTAGTAGTACTTAAAAGAATTCAATAATAATAAAGTTTTATGTTCAATTGATTTTTTTTACAGAAAAACAATTTTTACAATGTGTGTGTAAAAAGAGAGACCGAAAAAAAAAAATATATATATATATATATTTATATTATACTATATGTCATAGAGAGAGAGCTTTTATATATGTGTGTGTGTGTGTGTGTGAGAGAGAGAGAGAGAGAGAGAGAGAGAGAGAGAGTGTGTGTGTGTGTGTATTACGTTATATACAGTATATATAGAGAGAGTGAGACAGACAGAAAGAGAGAGAGAGAGAGAGAGAGAGAGAGAGAGAGAGAGACATATCCGATAATAAACAAATTAATCAATTATTTAATAACATCCATTTCATATATGCACCATTGATTGTAACACATTAAAAGAAAAAACACTTTCATACAATTTCAGAGAGTTGTTATGGGTGTTGCTACCTTATCTACGTAGACCTCTAAAAAGGAAATGAACTAGTTTTGGAGCTAAACTGCCCTATATAGCAGGTTACACCCTTGACACTGAATAGATGTTTTTACACAGTGGTGTTGACTAACAGCCTGCTCGAACTCAAATATGACTGTATATCATCAGTTTTGTGTAAAGATCAGAACAAACACACACTCTACAAGGCAAAAGACTGTATAAAGCAGCACAAAAAAAGCCCACAAGCACAAGCATGGTGATGGTAATTACTAACGATTACTCCACTAAACAAGCAGAGAGCCGCCAGAAACGGTGCAATGACTCAAGATTAACTAAAGATTAATGAGTGGTATGATGCTTTTCAAAGGTTCACACTAGACTGGCATTAGTGCACTACAGTCTAGACAAGCACAGCTTTTACTTCAAACTACACAAAAACTGACACTTCACAGTCAGGTGCATGAGAAACTATCGTTGCTTTGGACGCAACTACGACATCAATACTATAGTATTCACTGGAATATACTTAACCTTTTGAGTACTATAAATATCACATTATATGAAAATGATTCACGATATCCATATCTTGATTCTGAATTATACCATATTAATGTTATTTATAAAAACTGCCACTCTTATACAACATCCTTATTGCAGTACCATAGTATCACCATGTTTTATAAATATGTTCCAAGGTAAACTCCTGTTTTGTCCACATTTACTGTGGTAATACTATGTATTTTACATTACTGTGATGCAATCGATTAATATCATTCATTACTATAATAGGGTATATCAAAGTACCATGGTGCCATGAAAGAGATGTAGTTCGCTGGCAAAAAACACTTAAAATATAACACAACAGATATTGACTATTGCATGCAATACTATTCCTTAATACCAAAATATTACTATATTAACGTATGTTGTTTAATAAAAAACTGCCACCCTTACAAAAAGTACTTTGGCATGTTGCCATGTTTTATGAACATGCTTCAAAGTAAAATCATGGTTATACTGTATATTTTATCATACTATGATGTTAGTAGCACAACAGATGAATATGGTAGGGTAAGCTATATATCAAACTACCATAGTATTGTTATTTTAAGGAACTGGAAATACACACTCAATATATAATATAATAATAATTAAGTAATGCATGCAATACTAAACACTCTGCATTATTAATTTG
The DNA here is from genome assembly GCF_963082965.1 of Carassius carassius. Classification (NCBI taxonomy): domain Eukaryota; kingdom Metazoa; phylum Chordata; class Actinopteri; order Cypriniformes; family Cyprinidae; genus Carassius; species Carassius carassius. The sequence continues at coordinate 7,246,483 of NC_081762.1, read as the reverse complement.
CAATGTAAGCACACAGTGTGTTGTGAAGTGTGACCTTGTTCAGATGGGATGCTCGTGTCTGCCGGTGTGGAGAGGCGTGTGCGCGCGGCTGGATGAGACACATGAACCCGTTTCACCGGGTCTTTCTCCTCGTGTGAACGTAGCCTACCTGTAAAGTGCTGTAGGGTCGGTACCGTGCCTTGGACCCACAGGCTGAGCACTTGCTGCACCGATAGATTAATGGAATAATCCTTATTCATGTTCGCGCTGGGCGGCTGGAGCGCGGCCCTCTTGCTCAGATATCTGACCGAGGATGGGGGACACATGGAGCCTCCTCACCGGTGCCGCTGCTCGCTGGAGGAGGACGGCGGAGCGGCGGTCCGTCTGAACAGCTGCAGCTCAGGGGCCATGATGGGTACGGCTGACACACACTTACACATACACACTCTATCTCTCTCTCTCTCACTCACTCACTCACTCACTCACTCACTCACTCACTCACTCACTCTCACACACACAGCCACACACACACACACGCCAGTGCTTCTGCATGGCTCTTAAAGGCGCAGCGCTCTTAAAGGGAGGAAAACGTAGCATTCACATTACGACCAAATACAGAAGTTTATGAATGAATATCATATATTGAATTTGTTCTGTGTTAAATTTAGAATTAGACAGAGAGAGAGAGTGCAATTCTAAATTCAATATATGCATACTATACAGATCCTATACAAATATAAATATATATTTAAGAAAGTCAATGTATAATATATATTATATTGTATAAATGTATATTTAAATGTCAGTTACATATTTAAATAAATACTACAACATAATGATAAAAATATTTTTTAATTATGTGATATAAAATTAATATGAATAAATATATCGTAATTAATATTATTATTAATAATGCTTTGATTGTGCACAGTTTAAGTTAAACCAGATTCTATACAAAATAATATGAATTTGTATATTTAAACATCAATTAAATATCAATTAAATATAAATTCTTCTTCTTCTTCTTCTTCTTATTATTATTATTATTATTATTATTATTATTATTAATTGTGGTCATTTATGTCATGATAAATAATTTAGAAATTATATATATATATATATATATATATATATATATATATATATATATATATATATATATATATATATATATATATATATATATATACTTTGAATTTGTATATTTGAAAAGCATTTATATACTTCATACCAAATAGTAATTAAACATAATTTAATCATATGAATAATTAAACAATACACTTTTATTGTTATTAATATTATTGATAATAATTATGTTTAGATTATGCGTGGTTTAAATTAATTCAGATTCTATTTAAAATAATATGAATCTGTATAGTTAAATATCAATTAAATATTTAATATTAAATCATAATGGTGATGATGATGATGATTATTATCTAAGTAACTCATACCAGACATAATTAACCACAGAATGTTATTTACATTGATCATCATAATTAAGTGGATTTTTTACAGTCACTGTTTAAACTGCACTAGAATATTTTCTGCTGGTCTCATCTCCTCCCGATGTTGCCCTGCTGAATGAGATAAGGTGTTGCTGTTGGAAAATTCCTGTAAAAGAATTAATAAATAAATAACCTGGATCTGCCAGGGTTTACATTTAAATCTTGTCTAGGAAGCGTAGACATTAAGAAGTAATATTAATGTTTAGAGCTTTCCTAAGCTCCTGCACTTTGTGGAAGAGATCATAAGCTTAAATATGTTCACATATATAATATTACATGAACCACAGCACTGAAATGCCAACTATCAGAAAAGATGCAACCTCACATTAAATGTCTATTAATTAATCTGTAATATTAAACCTAAAAGTTAAAAGAGCCACCCTTTGAATTTTTTTAGGACAATGAAGCAGGTTCCCAGTGCAGGTTTACTGGACTCTGAGCATGAACTAATGGGATTTTCAATGGGGCAGTGACATAAGCAGAGCAGCTTCTGTTCCTCAAACACACACCCAGATCATTTTTCCACTATTTATCGGCCTGACATTTAAGCCTATACGCTTGTTGTATTACCTTACAAACCCAAACCTCTCAGCTTCTGCTTTCTGATTGTAAATGCTCCATTGTAGGGACAATATCAAATAATGGCAGTACAGCAGGTCACGTGAGAACACCACACCAAAGGACTGGATGAAATACTCTGATGGCAAACACCTGACTGACACTGGACCTTTTGTGAAAAAATCCCAGCTCCTCTAAAGGGACAAAGGGTGTGTTTTTCTAAAGGCAGAGGGAATAATTCAGCTTCAAGAGCACTGTGGGACTTCATGTACACAAACTTAAAACCGACAGAAATTAATTCAAGCATCAGCGACTACAGAGTATCAGTCACTCAGTTTTGTGAAAATAATGAACAAAAAGTGTAGCTAAATAATATGTGCATAATAAAGCAATACCATTTATTACTTACATAATGTATTCATCATTTATCTCTAATAGCACAGTCAGTAATTTGGTATTGGTCAGGTTAGGGTTACAAATTACCATAACAAACAACTATGCAATTTGCATATCAACAAACACACCTCTGCCATGTGGTTCCTTTGAATTTAATGAGGTATGCTGAAAGGCAAAATAAATAAACAACCATCATACTTTGCTGTGATATTCCATGTGTCTTTTCTGACACAATAAAAATTGCTTGTGGAAAATTCCATGTAGTAAAAGAAGTTGTTCTTTTTCACTGTATCCAGCAGATGGCGCTGTGAACTTGCATTGTACAGATTGACCCAGTAGTTTTCCAGTGTCCAACAGGTCTGTGTAATATAATCCGAGTACGTTTATATAATAAACTTGAAACATCATAGGTCATATGATAGTATGTATATATATATATATATATATATATATATATATATATATATATATATATATATATATATATATATATATATTGAATGTATATTCACAGTTATTCAAATGTAATGCTTCTATCTATCTATCTATCTATCTATCTATCTATCTATCTATCTATCTATCTATCTATCAAATATATATTTGTGTGGCGTTGCAAATGTTTTTTGCAAGCTCTCAGTCTGACTGTAAAAGCTCTCACCCTTTCATCAGAATGGCCTCAGGTGTTTAAGTGTGAATGATTCTCGCAGGTGTTGTGTCTAAATCTGTATATGTGCATCCGCTGATGTTAGTGTAACTGAATCTAAGGGAGTGACATAGCTGGAAGCATGCACTATCTATCTATTCATACTTTTCTTCAGGTTCCTCACAATGTCTGTTTCTTGATCTCTTCAGGTGACTCACATTGTGAGCAGCTCATCTGAATATTACAGCTATCAGAGTGACCCGATTCACCAGAGCAATCCAAGTTCCAATTTTTAAGTAATTTCTTAATTAGATTTGGAAATAATATTTAAATTATATTTTAAAGAATACATTAATTTAATTAATTAAAAATGCTAAAAAAAAAAAATCAAGTCTATTTATTTTTATTCATTTATGAACAGTTCCTGAAATTTCTGGAATGACAAAATGAATAGTAGTTTATATATATAGGCCTATATATATATATATATATATATATATATATATATATATATATATATATATATATAAATATATATATATATATATATATATACATATGAATGAATAATATATTGAAAATAAGCAGCTAAGCAATATATTTGAACTCTTATTATAAAAATGAACTAACTATACAGTACTATTGTGTAAAATTAAAAGAATAAAAATATTTGATAAATATACAATGACTTAGTAGAGTGTCATATATCACTCTACTAAACTACTCTACTACCAAAATGTGCAGTGCATTAATTATTAAATTGCAAACTTTAAAATTTAGACTAAACTAAATTGTGATTATTATGCAGACCCATTATTTATATATATATATATATATAGTTGGGTTGGGAGCTGGGTCTATACTATGCAAGCTATGATGACTGGAAATGGAAACAGGAGATGAGCCCCTTTTCTAATGCACCACCTAGCTTGATAAACCCCTTCTCAAAGACTTACTGTTTGTCAATTTTATTTGGGTAACACACATATTCTGAATGCCTTCGGCAGAATTAATCTAGTTTAATTTCAAGATCACAGTGAGATTAATCTAGATTTAAAAAATTTACCTATATCCACCACTAATATATATATATATATATATATAATTTTACATTCAATATAATTAATTACATTAATTCACTATAATCAGTTTTTCATAAGCTTCCAGGGAAATACTGAGACTATAGGAGGCCTTTGAGTCAAAAAAGTTGGGACCTTTGAGCCTATGAGTCAGCCCAACCCCAAACCCATAATCAAATAAAAAATAAAATAAAACATATTCCCTACAGTTTTACCCAAACGTATTCTTCAAAGACTCACCTGTTTCCATAAGGGACACATCAAAGCAATCACTCTCTCTGCCAAAGAGAAAAGAGAAGGATTCAAAAGTTCATTCAGAAAAGTTCAAACAGAAAACAGCTCACTTTGTTACTCACTGATAGGCGACATTCACGTGAGTCTCTCCTGAGGTTGTTGAACAAATAACAGGCTGAAAAAACGCTACTGATGTGGGACTTTAAAGCTTTAACCTTGTTTGACCTGTTAGCTTATCAGTCGTAAGATCATTTCAGATGAAATTGGTTGTAGTACAGACACCTGTGGGAGACCTGTTCATACCTGCCTGAGACTAAAACACAGGCCTAAGGCTACGGAAACTAAACCCTCCGACTTCCAGCCGGATTTTTCACAGATTACTCGTTTACACTTAAACCTGCTCTAATTTTAATGAAGGGAATTTCTCTTAAGACATTGCAAGACATATCAAATCACACACTTAATAGAAAGCATCCTTTATATCCCATTTTTTCCAAGGAACTTGTACATTCACTTTTGGTTTCAAAATAAGCAAGAACCGCTTACCACTTGCCGTCTGTTATTCATTCAGACAGATGCTAACAATACAATTCCTGTACCATTCCAAAGATTTAGAATGCAGTTAAAACATTAATATTGAGAAATATTTGTATATATATATATATATATATATATATATATATATATATGTGTGTGTGTGTGTGTGTGTGTGTGTGTGTGTGTGTGTGTGTGTGTGTGTGTGTGTGTTTGTATTATTTATACGGGGGCTACAATGGTGTTTCGTGTATTCAGAGTTGTTAACAGTGTCAAAGAGATGTATTCTCATGATAAACATAGCAGACATTTTAAAAAAATAATTTGGACGAATGACAGAGAATTTCTGTGCTGAAAATCTTACTTCCGAGTTGGTACTGTACAAGTTTCGGCTGTTTTTTTTGATCATGGATCTAATGACATAGACGATGGTGGAACTCCTTATATGGGCATTTCTCTCAGAAAAGCGCGCCCGCGCACACGTCGAACAGAGGAGAGAGAGATCAACGCACTTCATCGGAAAATCGTCAGCAGCGCTGCATAGGATTTGTTTGAGAATGTCTCCAAATAAGTGCATTTTTGGATGTGAGGGAAAGTTTACCATGTTCAGCTTCCCCAAGAACCCAGCGTTACATGAACAATGGATGCAGTTTGTTTTTCCGGGGATGCAACAGAGTGTATCGAGTGCGTTTGTGTGTTCTGGTCATTTGAGTGACGGCATGCCTCCAGGAGCTCTGCTTTTTCCGGAGAGAATCGGAAAGCTGTATTTTTCTTTTATAAATATGATAAAACTAAAGACTTTTTGGAGATATGAAGGATGCAGTACTACTCTATAGGTACTCGAGATTAACATGAGATTAGGTGTAACTGTGCATGTTATGTTCCCTTTAAGAAAGAAGAACTGACCCCAAACTGCCTTAATTAGAGTTCACTGTTATGGAATCTCATAATTATACACATCATAAAGACAAAAATCAGCCTCCACAGGAAGTGGTGCATGGTCTAGAATTTGCTCCAGGCAACCTAGAGTTAAAAAAGGAGGTGTAACAGACATTTTTTCCTGGTTCCGAGAATATCGCATTAATTAGAATGATACATAGCTTTTGAGCAAGGCCTATTATATTCTTGTCACAACGGGAAGGTGTAAGTCCTCCAGGCTTTAATGAACAGCCCCTAGGGGGGTGGATTTTCGAATGCAGAATTCCCCTCATTCAGTCAGACATGACTAATATCCACGCACGATAGATGTCATCATCTTGGGACTACGCAGACATCCAGTTTTACATTTAAATCACAATCATGTCTGTTTTTATATGTTTTGACAACTTATCCAGAATTACATAGTTGACATAATAGAAAGAGGTCAAAATTGACCTGCACGTATGACGTTAATCACAAAGATCTGTACTAAACATCACCGCTCTATCTGAGGCGCCTCTGCATTGATGCATTTGCTAACACAATTTAATGATTCAATTCAGACATCTACTATAACCGCAGCTAAAACATGCATTTAAAACTTTTACTAGTTTTAAGATGGTTGCTGGGGTGTTGTGTGTGGTTGTTTGGGAGTTACTAGCTGGTTTCTAGGGTTGTTTTTGGTGGTTGCTAAACGTTCTGAGTGTATGCTATTGCAGCTATACAATTAGTGTTATACTCCAATTGATTAAGGCATTGCTAGGGTGTTTTGGGTTGTTACTATGCTGTTTGAGTGGTTTTTAACACATTGCTATGTGGATGCTGAGGCGCTTTGAGTGGTTTTTAACACATTCCCATGAAGTCGCTAAGGTCATTTTTTTTTAGCATGTCACTATAAGATGGTTAAGTTGTTCTGAGTGGTTGTGAACATGTCATTCAGTGTTTCATAAGGTGTTTATTATAGTATTTAGCATATTGCTATGCAGTTGATAGGGTATTTTTTCTTGATAGGCAAAGTTGCTTATAAAAGTAACACATTATTTTTGTCCGAGGCATAAGCTGTGTATGATGAGTTACACATCAGAGTTTATTACTCAGGGTGAGGGGTTTGTTCTAATCGCTAACCGTAAGTCTGAGCAGTAACAGTGATGCTTGATTTACCAAACACACACGGTGTCCTTCAGATGGAGGTTCTCCAGTCAGCAGCTGTGATGATCACACAGGAACACAGACACGGCTGACTGAAATACCGTCAGCTCAGGTTCCTCTCATCTCAGCTCAGATAAAGAGTGAAGAATTACAAAGACAGGTTTAAAAGACATTCGGGCAAACCGAGTTCATCTGATTCTGTCGACTGGAGGGTGAAATTGGGGTGTATTTATTTCATATGGAATAACAGAACCTGTTGGTCCTCAGAATAAGGACAGATGTCCTTCCAGAATCACACATCGGCAGGTCATTTAACATGTTTGTTTCAAGGGGTTTCATGTGTTCTGGCTTCATGAGATCTGAACAAGGTTTTGCTGAAATTTAGTAAACCATAGATGATTTGAGCCACAAAAGAGGCTTTGAAACTTTCCACACGAGCAAAATTGCAAAGTCACACATCACACTGGAGGAAAGGCTAACTTTATTAGATATTCTACAATATTTAATCATGTTTCATTAAAGTATCTTTGTAATAATCAATATATTACACTGAGATCTCTGAACTTTGAATTCAGTTATCTTGGAATATTTAAGAACAATTTGAGAGCATGTTGAGACCTCTTCTGAAACAGAAGAGGTGAGATTAATGCCATCTGAAACATCTAAAGGAGACACCATACATCTCCATTTACTCTTATTGCAGCTCATTGCTATCTAGGAGAAACATCTGAGACATTAAAGAGATATTAAACATCTCACTTGTTTATTAAACATTGCATTTATGTTTCTTTCCAGGTGCCCCTGAAAATAAAATAATAAAAAAAAGGCAAATAAATAAATAAATAGGACATAAAGAAGTGCCTAAATAAATAAAAGGCACCTTAATAAATTAATTATTTAATTAATACATTAATAAATAAACAGCAAAAAATAAACAAATAATAAAAAATAGTACAAATTAAAAGCGCACAATTAAAAAAGCAAATAAATTAATAGCACTGATTGCAATGCAAAAAAAACTAATAGATAAACAGCAAAAATGAAAACAGAATAAATAAACAGTACAACAATTTAACAAATAAATAAATAAAGATATAGCAAACAGTTACAAAAATAAATAAATAAATATTACAAATTAAAAGCACACAATCTAAAAAGCAAATAAATACATAAATTGCAAACAAACAAATAAATAAATGAATTAATTAATGCTAATAAATACATAAATAAGCACAAATTATAAAGCAAATAGATAACTTAATTTTCTTCTTTGAGGTATCACATGGTGTCAGTGGTCATCCACAATGCAAAAGGTCTTTTACATGCTGTTTGTTTTTGGTAATTACATGCTGGGTTGAAGTTTAGCGTTTCTAGCTCTAGTGTTCAAGTTCTGTAATGATGTCATGAAGGTTGTGTGTTTGATCCCAGATCACACTTCTCGTGTGATCTTAAACAAAACCCTTAACTTAACAAGAAGTTCCAGTGCAGTGTGCGTTCCTCACATGACTATAAATAAATAAACCACAGAGAAATGACTCTCATACTGAGATCACATTCAGGTTCATGACAGAATGATCTGCTCATGATGAGTCACTACCATGGTATGCTCACACAAACTGTATTTATTTATTTTTAATTTGCTTTGTATTGCATCATTGCCTAATGGAACTGATACAACTTCTAGGGAAATTACTACGAAAACGGAACTAACAATTTAAGCAATCACTCTATGACCAAACTATGATTATTTATTATAGCACAAATGTTGTACAGTTAGCCTTAATCTTAGACACTACTATGCACGTTTACAAGAAACCCAAGCTGCAAATATTAGCACATCTGAGCAAGAACTAATAACTGGGTTAATAATTGAAGACACTGAATCTATGGAGTCTATCTTTCAGTTCATCAGTCACAAAAGATTTTATAGCACCTACTGATTATGCTGCATCAGAAACTGCTGCAAACCGAGCAATGTCAGTAATCGCAAGGACACAGAGGAAAATGTGCTAGAGTTTGCAAAAAGTTTGCAAAAGTGATGCTCTGTCATGTGATCAAAAGTTACACAATTTTAAATTTTTGCTGCAAAACAGTCATTCATTGACCAATAAGAATTTCAGAGTGGTGTGTCATCTTATGTTTTATTGATATTTTGCATTCCTCCAATTTCTCTTAAAAGAAAGCCAGGGATAAAAAGTGAAGTAAAGTAAAGTAAAGTAAAGTAGAGTAAAGTAATTGAACTACCTTCCCAAAAGTTCTAATAAAATAGTTAGAATATTAGAATAGTTACTGTTCAAAAGTTTGTGGTCAGCAAGATTTTTTTTCTTCTTCAAGTTTTTGACGTTTTTATTCAAACCAAGGCTGTGTTTATTTGATAAAAGATACAGTAACTACAGAACTATTATAAAATATTATTACAATTTAAAATTGCTGTTTTCAAATTTATTATATTTAAAATGTAATTTATTCCAGTGATGCAACACTGAATTTTCAACATCTTTACTCCAGTTTCTTCAGTGTCACATGATCGTTCTAACATACTGTATACTCTAATATTTTAATAAATATTTGTGGAAACCATTATACATTTTTTCAGGATTGTTTGATTAATAGAATGAACAGAATTTAATAATACTACTATTTAGTCTTATTAGAAATGTCTTCACTGTCACATTTGATCAAATTACTGCACCCTTGCTCAATAAAAGTATTAATTAATAATATATATATATATATATATATATATATATATACTGACCTCAAACCTTACCTTATTGTATAAATTTGTATTAAAATAAATATACTATGTGCACATGAACCTCACATGTTTGTTCTTTGAATAATACATCGCAAACCACCATTTCAGTCAAGCGGATCCTCTCAGACAGTGTAAAAAGGTGTAGCACACCTCTTCCAGGACACAAACAAGGTCAATCAGGATGCTGCTGTCTGGATTTTCTTATCAGCCCGTGTCTCTCACCCCTGCTGTGCTTATAGCTTGATGACTTCCTCGCAACTCTCTCCACCAGACAATGACCTAGTGCTTCTATCTGAGATTCTTATCAGCACACAGGACAAACCTGACCATTTCCTGTAAATAAACCCCGGCAGAAGAGACGATACCTCAGTCTGCACCCAGCGTATGAACCGAAGAGCTTGTCTGAGACATTATCTTGTTTTCTAGATCACTATATTTGAATTACTGCAGCATGATGTCACGTTGAGTAAACACGTCTGCTCACGCTCGTGTCCAGGTTTCCCTCGGCAAACAAACACACAATGACAGCACACCTGTGAAAACACTTCCGCTCAATGAACATATTCAGACTTCTCAAAGACATAACTAACTCCATAAGATAACCTGTCTTATCTACAAATAACTACACTGTTTTCCTGTGCTCGCTGGACGTTTATTTGATGGGAACAAATACATTTTCTGTCTGTTCCTCATATAAAACTATCATATTGCCTCAGATGACTTGAAATATTGTATGGACTACTTTCATGGTTTCTATATTTCTATAATAAGCCTAAATTACATAGAAAAGAGGCATGTTTACGCTGAAGAAGAAAAAAAAGAAGATTTAATTGAATTACTCATACTGCTGGGCTATTCCGGCTCATTTTGAGGTTGCTTAAACTGGATTGCGAGACTTTGAAGTTCTGCTACACTGTTTAGTAAATTTGCCTTGGAAGTTTATGTGAATTTTTCATTTATAAAGAACACAGCCATTTTGTTTATTGCATCTATGAAATGCATCTCTGTTTTATAAATCTTACTGTAAGCCGTGATACACCCACAGCCTGCCTCTGACTCTTTGAAACAGTCATTATTGGATATAAAACTCAATCTGCATTGAGCTTGTATCATTTTCATCTGTTTTTTTATTAGCTCAGCAAACTAAAGACACACCTTGGCACCTGGATATCATACACAATGCTTCTATTCATGCACAATGAATACAGGGATGCCCCCCTCTTCACGTCCAATACAATGGTTAAAAGAAAAGCACAGATTTTTCAAGATATTAGTTTTGCTGTATTGTCACTGAGGAGTATTTATTGCTTTACTTTTCATAAATTAATACTAAGGTGTTCTGGGTGGCCACATTCTTCAATGCAATTTAGATTTAATGCACAAACAATTAATAATAAACAAAAAATATATAATTTTATAGTTTGTAATTGTGATTATAAATGTGAATGAAATAATAAATGGGGATTTTTTTCAATGTAATGTTTTTATTTTCATTTTGATTAATGTTTAAAGAGCTTGGGGTCAGTAATATTAAAAAATAAGAATGAATACATTTCATTCATGAATGATGCATTAAATCGATCAAAAGTGACAGCAAACTAATTTATAAATGTCAAAAAAGATTTCTATTTTCAAATAGATATGGTTATTTTAAACTTTATCTTTTAAAGAAGAATCTGTATGTTTCCATATTAAATATCTACTTTTTAACATCGACAATAATATATGATATGGTATGAAATATTACTTCAGCCGCAAATCATCATATTAGAATGATTTCTGAAGGATCATGTGACACTGTAGAAATGATGCGGCTTTGATTTTTAAATAACACCAAATAGAAATCGGTTCTTTGAAATTGTTTTTATAGAATTAATGCAGCTTTGGTGATCATCAGAGAATTATCTTAATCATTCCAAACGTTTGTCCATTATGTGTTATAATTAATTTTATACATACATACATAGTTCTTAATTTTCTCATTCCTGTGAGTGTGTGCATCTGTATATTTGTACTGTACCAGTTTCTCATTTGGTTATTCAACGTCTTGTCTTCGGCTAATGTAACAATCCATCTGTGCCACATGCTAAATGTTCTGGTAAACACAATTATTCCACGCCTGAGAAAAACAAGGCTCAGTCTGGGCGCTCACACTGACGTCACCAGCCAGAAAAAGCACTCCAGTATCTGCATGGCTGCAAATTACAGGCTGCAGCAACCAACACTAAAGCTGGCAGGGCCTAAAGCCTCCTAAATGAAGCTCTTTTGTGGCGGGGCTTGGCATGACGGATGAGGGCAAGATTCCTCTTTTCCCTTTGTGCTCCTGAAGTGCGAGCCAGGAATGAAACCTTTTGCGAGGCGTCCAACATAAAGGTGCACAGAAGCATGCTATGTTCGTGCACGACAGTCATGCTGGAGTCTCAGCAGGCAGCTCAAACAATGCGTATATAATGTCATCATTAAAATATGAATGATTTTCTCTAATGAGACGTGTCTGTTTCATTTTATTTGAAGACTGGGAATGGTTTTCTGTTAATCTACAATGCATAGCACTTTTCAGAATGTATTCTTTCAAATGAACCAAACTTGATCTGATGGTCATCTTGAAGTCTTAAAGGCACAGTAGCATATGGATGCTTTCTAAAAAGGAAATGTCCCCTCAATTTCGACATTTATCTCAGAATTCTGTGTTTACATCTTGCAGTTGTGTTTTTCTTTTTCTGTCTGTCAAAGCCAATTGCAGCTTTATACAATTTCACAGTTCAGACTTCTTTTAGATTTGTGAGTTTATTTCTCAAAATGTTGACAATTTCCTAAGAATTGCAAGTTATATACTCACAATTGCAAATTTACATATCATAATTCAGACTTTTTATCTCTTAGAATTCTGAATTCACATCTGAATTCACAGTTCTGTTTCTGAATTGCAGGTTTATCTCACAATTTTGAACTTTTTTCAGAATTGTGAATTTAAATCTCACAATTCAGATTTTTTTCCCCCTCAGAATTCAGAGTTCTCAACTTGTAATTCTGTTTTTCTGTTTCTGCCACACACAAAAAAAAGTCATAAGTTAATTGTGTAATTTATCTGACAATTCTCGTGATTCTGTTTCTGCCATTAAATAAAACAAGTAAAAAGTTAATTGTGTAATTTATCTCACAATTCAGACTTTTTTTTTTACCTCACGACTGGAGGTTTATATGTAACCATTTTAAGATTTTTTTTCTGCAATTGTGACTTTAAATCTAACAATTCTGGCCTTTTTTTCCCCCTCAGAATTCACATCTTGCTGTTTACATCATTCAATTATTTTCTGCAGAACAGCAAGTTATATACTCACAATTGCAAGTTAAAAAATCTTGCAATTCTGTTTTTCTGTTTCTGTCATGGAACAAAATTAAAAAGGTAATTGGAACTTTTTATCTCACTATTCTGATTTTATCTGTATTCAATCTCAGAAAAAATTTATGTATTGTAAACTGCCAATAATGTTAACAAATAAGAATTTAACGTTACAGTTACCTTTTTTATTATTATTATTTTTTTTTTTGGTGGAAAGAAGCTTCCATAGTAGCAAAAACAGGCCGTTTAATTCTGAATGTCAAAAAGGGTGGTAATGATTTTGGTCAATGGGCCTGCAGTGACAAAATCCCTTCTGAAATGTTATTCTCCTTACCTGCTATCTTTGTCCTCTCACCCTGGGCTCTCTTTTCTGCTTTCAGAACCAGGTCCAATATGCTGCTTAAAATAACCTCACAGTCTCACATCTTCAGCAGGAGGGCATCCCAGGGGTCCGGAGTCATGGTTCTGTCGAATGTTCTCTCCCTTTCCCTTGTTTGTCCTTGTGGTGTTCGATTGCATCCTGAAGAATAAGGATAAAAAGCACAGGGCACAGTTGCAGAGATTACTGGATGAACTGATACTTCACATAAAATACAAATAAATTATCTACATTTATTCATTTAGCAGACACTTTTATTTAATGTTAATATGTGAATTCAGGCAAAGTTTTAAGCATGTGCTGTGGGTTCAAAAAAGTATTTGGACACATATGTCATGCTTAGAAATATTCCACATTTTTACATCCACAAAGCGTCACAAATCTTTGTATGTTTTTGAGTAACTTGGTTTGAGATTTCGTGACTACAGTTAATATTATATTTCAAATAAAAGCTGTTCTTTCTTTTCATCCAAAAAAAGCCATGGTTTAAGCAGAACTACAACAAAACAATTATTTTAATAATATTTCACAATATTACTGTTTTATTGTATTTTTAATCAAATAAATGCAGCCCTGGAGAAGTACACTTACTGATCACAAACTTTTGAATAAAAGTGTAACAATGATATTCATGCATTTTTATTTGTATACAAATTTTTTCAAATTACAAAATTTTTGGAGACATTGCACTTGTGATCAGATCGTCTAAGATAGATGTTCATACCAGGTGTAAAAGGGGATTAATCAGCAAACCTCAAATATACAGTGCTGGAACACTGAAACAGAACAGCACTGTGTGCGTGTGTTGGAAAAAGTCATGGTGTGCGTTTTGGAACAGTAGCTCTCATTCTGGGCTGATTGATTTTACAGGAGTCCTAGCTCGGAGCTCCAAACTGCTGCTCCGCATATAAAGAAAGAGCCACTGCTAGATTTAAAGCAATAGCTCACCAAAAATGAACTTCTGTCACCATTTACTCACCATCATATATTTTGCATTAAGTCCAAGCTGCTCTTTGCCACAGAATGAAAGTGAATGGGTGTTATCAATCTGCAAAAAAAAAAAAAAAAAAAAAAAAAAAAAAAAAAATATATATATATATATATATATATATATATATATATATATATATACTGTATTAAGCAGCACAACTGTTTTTAACATTGCTAATAATATAAGAAAGGTTTCTTGGGCAGCAAGTCAGCATATTAGATTGATTTCTGAAGGATCATGTGACACTAAAAACTGGAGTAATGCCTTGCATCACAGGAATAAATTGCTTAAACATGCAATAAAACATAGCGCATGCATGCCATCATCTTAAATGGACGTCAAAGATGGCACTTGCATGAAACTGTGCATAAGACTTCAAGGGTACAGGAAAGAGGAGGATTTTTAGAGACTTACGGAAAATCACATTTTCATACTTTTGAGATGCTTCAGCATTGACTTACAATTAAATAACAAAGCTGTCAGATATCAAACACACACTAAACTCTTAAAATCTTGGGCATGTGTGTTGGACGGTGTGGCTTGTTTCTCACTGGCATCTGAAACGAGTCGAGCAGCCCAGTGACTCAGCCAGTGAAATATGAAGGTTTTAAGCAGCCCGCCACAGAGGATCACTTACACTCAACTATGCCTCATTTTTGGGAGTTCAGTATGTATTTAGTCATCCTATAAAAAAGGGAGTCGAACAGCAGTGAATGTGATTAAAAGAGAGTTTTGCCATGTCAGTTTGGCTCAGTCGAAGAAAGCAACACCGTTAGGTCATTCATCACCTTCAGACAAACGTTTCTATACACATTTAGCCAATCCATGGGAGAGGAATTCAAAGTACTATTTGTGGCCTTTTACAAGCCATCTTTGGATTTAGCTGTTCCGGAACAATCCGTGCGGTGAGGAAGAGGAGGGCCAACGAGCCCTTCTCAAAGCAGAATCATCTGGACTTGGACTGTTTGGGTCTAACCAAACTCTTTCAAGTGAGGTATTCTGGTCGCTCCTCACCACTGCCAGAGGACCAAATGTGCTTCTTTCAAACGGCTGGAGAAAGTAAACACATCAGAACCATATCAAAACCCATGGTAGACAAGAATTTGCTTTAGTTGTTTAGAAGGCGTCTGCAATTTGATGAGCTATTGTTTCACAGCTTGATAGATGAACCTCACCTGACAGAGACGGATGAGGAGGTTGTTTTATTGGTTTAGCAGCCGGGGCAAAAGCAGAGACTTGAATGAAAAAGATCATTTAAAAACAGAATAAGGAGTGAATAATGTGCTGACAAGTCTTTGGTTGATTGTTAATTATAGATGCTCATTACGAGCATTGATTACACCACACAATGATGAGATGAACAGAGATGCTCACATACACAGATGCACACATCCACCACACCAGATGTTCACATCAAGAAACTGTATTTTTTTTGGATGTGAAACTAATCCAATCCAGTATATGAACAACGGACACACATTAAATAATAAAAATAATAAGCAAATTGTTCCGCATATAGCAATTTATTTGACATGATGTTTGTTTTTGTGGAAAGTGGGGACATCCCATAGGCGTAATGGTTTTTATACTGTACAAACTGTATATTCTATGGCCCTACATCAACACTACACCTAACCCTAACCCTCACAGGAAACTTTGTGCATTTTTACTTTCTCAAAAAAACTCATTCTGTATGATTTATAAGCATTTTGAAAAATGGGGACATGGGTTATGTCCTCATAAGTCACCCTCTCCTTGTAATACCTGTGTCATACCCATGTCATTATACAAAGTTGTGTCTTGATATGTCACAAAAACACGCACATATATACATACACACATGCACACACACACACACACACTCAATAATGAGCAGATTAGAAAGGATCAGGTGGTCTGTGTAATTAGTGTGAGATTAATTAGCATTTGTTCAGCAGCTTTAGCGGTTGGTGATTCTTTTCTCATTCATTTGGGATTAAACTCATTCCAAAAACAAACAAAAGTAAATATTTGTAAAGCTATACTTCCACATAAATACCATGGCATCTTCTCCAGGTCATTTGGCTCAACTGTGGAAGATCTTTCACAAAAGCAGCAGCTCCAGTGAGTCTAAACTAGTGTTGGTTTTGCTTACAGGTCATAAACTGTAAATGAAGAGTAACAGAAATTCACATTCCTGAGACACATCAGACAGTACTCCAACCCAGGAAACATACAGTGACAGTAGTTTAGTTTATCTGTCTGGGATTGTAAAACAGTCACACATTACTTACTGTAAAAGCCATATGCTCATATGCATATACTGACAAATACACACTAATGTATGTGCAGTATATACCTGCAAGTCATCCAAAGTTATATCATTGTTTCTTTACTGCAGAGGAGAGCCAGTGGTAATATTTCACATGCAGCGTTTGGGAGCTGCCGATTGGAAATAAACTGCAGTTTTCAACTAATAGAAAATTGAAAATAGTTGGACATCTGCGGCAGTTAATTTAAGTTTTCCATTCCTCGCCATCTCTGATGAATGAAGATCTGGCACTCGCATTTTTTGGTATAGCACCTGCAACGACATCATCATTCAGAATTAACAGTGCAATAAATAATTTTGACAGGACTTTCCCTCAACGTCTCAAGATCACACAAACCTTTCCAATAAGACGTGGTGTCACTCATCCCGTCTCTCCATTCCTTCAGGATGATATAGAAGTAAATCCAGGCCTCTTGCACATGTGTTTGTTGAGTACTACAGGGCAGGGTGGAGGCATTCTGCACTGGAGTGTGAATTACACAAAACGGCATAACATGCACATCTAAACTCACTTTCTCAAAGCCAAACCTGCCCTTGAGCTCATTGGAAAGCTCACAGAGAGGCTCCTCACGCACACTAGAGCAACAAAGGTTTCTTGTGTCACCTGTTTCCACAGTCCCAGAGGCCTTATGAACCCTTGCGAATCCAGGATAGAGTTCACATTGTAGAATATTCTTTTTAAGTACAACCCACTGAAACAAGCCCCTCTGTAGCTCTGCAACATGACACATTACACAAAACGTGACAAACGCATTCAAACACTGACCACATTATAGCACCGAGTATGTTTTCACAAGTACTCACAGTTGTGATGCTGTTATACTTTCACATTTTCTATCCCACAGCGGTTAAAGATCTGGCTGTTTAGGTGAAAGGTTAAAGCTTTAACCAAGATTCAACCTTGAAAACCAGCCATAATGCTTAACAAGGTGCGTGCAGTCAACAGGAAGTTAAAATGGACCCAGTTTTCCGTTTGACAGTTTTCTGAGGTGATAGGCTATATAAATATAATATTTAAATGATTTCATATTTAATGTAATTCAGTATTGATTTTTATTAAATATTTAATATGATATAATAGTTCAAAAATATGTTAAATATTTTTTACAAATTAAAATAAATTATATTTTTAAAATGTAGATTTCATTTATTTAAATTTAAATATTTTTAAATAAAACACAATTTTGATATTTAAATTTAAATTTGAAATGATTTTAAAATTAAATTAAATTAAACTAACTTTAAATTAAATTAAGTTATTGTTATTTAATTACATTTAAAAAGCAATTAATACATAATTGCCATTATGTATATTTTTGTTAATTTGTTAAAATAATAACAGTATAAATGCAATAAATTGATATTCTCATCATTATATCTCACAATTAATTTTTTCTTTCAGAGGTCAGAGAAATTTTTCCATTCTAAAAATTTATCTAAAGATATGCACTTTTCATTATGGGACATGGTGTACAAAAATAGTATAAGTATGTGTAGTATATGTGGTAGTATATCACTCACAATTTATCAGTGGTTATATTCTTGTGCATTAAATAGCAAAAATTAAAGCCACTGATCCAGAAAAGAAAAAAAAGTTTTCCTTCCACATCCTGATTACAAAAACAGTATTATCTGATGGTCAGGAGATTTACAATGTAACTGCACATAATTTACATTTTCTATAACTCATGATTTCACAGGAAGCCACACCAAAAGGACGCAGAGGTCACGAGTGCCACCACACAGCTGATGGGGAAAATACTTCATTTCATCAGTGCAGAAAGTGAAAGAGCTAAAATTACAGCTGTGATTACACACGGCAGGTGAAGTCACTCAAATCATGTGCAATGGGAATTTTATGAGGGAAATGAAAGAGATCTGATTTTACAAGACTGATCTGTGTAAGGCAAATGGATTGCGGTTAAAGTCTAGTCATGTTTTTTAGCTCAAGTTGTTAGATATAATTCGTTTTATTTTATCAGATTTTTGTGGTGTTATTTTTAAGATCTTAAAATGTTTCCCTCATCTGGAACATGAATGTAAACTATATTTTCTGGCCTATATATACAAAAAATTAAATCCAATATAAAATTCTTTTGGGAATCAGGGCCAACTACACCAGGTGTTTTTATCATCTTAGCCGATCTGACAATGTTATATATATATATATATGTCTTTGGGCTGGCTGTCCTTTGCGTGTGTGTGTGTGTGTGTGTGTGTGTGTGTGTGTGTGTGTGTGTGTGTGTGTGCATTAGAGTGTGAGTACATGATCAAGTCTTCACTTGATCTAATGGCGCATGAGCAGATATCCTGGGCCTGTATAGACATTATTACACATGATGACCAAAACGCATTCTCACTGCAGACCATGCCTGTCAGAAACACAACACTCACCTCTCATAACGCATGTCAGCATTATTTATGAGGATCCAAAAACTACACAAAGTAAACTACACATGCTGCTCGAGTCTCACATGCCATATGTACTACTGTAAGCGATCTTTGCTTTACAGTTGGAATACACATCGTACATTGACCAAACTACGAACACTTCTAATGGGGAACAATAATAGAGAATAGAACCACTGTTTATGAAAAGTATTTCTGATAAATAAAAAGTGACTAAATTAAAAGAGCAGTTCACCCCAAAATAAAAAGGCATTGAAAATGTCCAAGATGTAGATGAGTTTGTTTCTTCATCTGATCAGTTTTGGAGACATTTAGCATTACATCTCTTGCTCACCAGTGGATCCTCTGCAGTGAATGGGTGCCGTAAGGTTGAGAATCCAAACAGCTGATAAAAACATCACAATGATTCATAAGTAATCCACACTGACTCCAGACCACCAGTTAATGTTTTGTTAACTGAAAAGCTGCATATTTTTAAGAAACTAACCCATTAAGATGCTTTTTTAACCCACCATTGCTTTTGGCTAAAATATGAATCCTTTATCCATAATATTGCTTTCTCCAGTGCAAAGTCTTCTTGTCTGAATCAGCAGAGAAATATGCACAGATCAAACACTGTTATAAACAAATGTCGGTGGGTTTTTATGTGGGATGACATTGACTTTTCTCACTGGAGGAAGCATTTTTATGAATTATGGTCAAATAGTTTTTTGCTTCATAAGATGAGCTGGAGTCATTTTTGTGGATTACTGTGATGTTGTTAATCAGCTGTTTGGACTCTCATTCTGACGGCACCCATTCACTGCAGAGGATCTGTGAGGAAGTGACGTAATGCTAAATGTCTCTGAAACTCTTCAGATGAAGAAATAAACTCATCTAGATCTTAGAAGATCTTGGATCTTACACATCTAGATCTTAATTGGAAATTTAAAAAAGTACCATGGCACTGGAACATGCTGACACATATTCAATTTGTTCTAATTTCAATAGAATTCAGATGTTTGGAAAATTACCATCGAAGTGCCTATTTTCGATAGATTTGAAGTTACACTTTGTTTTATTACGCCTGTAACTGGGATTTCTACATATTACGCTAATTAGTGTTATATACAAAACTTCATTGTGTCAGATGGTATGAGGAGTTGTCCTGATGTATGGAAGACTAACAAACAGCACCTGGCATGGGCCG